>NC_058132.1:69758747-69849347 GCF_016433145.1 Gracilinanus agilis
GGGGGGGGGGGTGCGGAGGGCAGGGGAGGGGGGGAGGTTTAGGTGAGTATATAGTAATGTTCGTGTTGGTCATATTAAGTTAAAATGCCTATGAGATCTACAAATAGAAAACTCCAGCAAGCAGTTGGTTGCATGAGGTCAGATATACAAATCTTGGAATTACTTGCAAAGTGATAACAAATGAACTGGTAAGATCACCAAGAGTGAAAATATAAAGAGAAAAGAGGAGCATGCAGGACAGCTAGACTCTTGGGGGAGGGTACAGGATGTGGATCTCCAGCAAAGAAGATTAAGAATAAGCTAACCAGGTAGGAAATCCAGAAGGCACAGAAAGTATTCAAGACATGGTGATGATCAACATTTTGAAAAGCTAAAGAGCCAAGAAAGATGGAAGTGAGAAAATGCCTTTGAAAAGAGCAGCAACTTGGATAAAGAAATGGAGACACAGAACACATGCTACAAAAGCATAAGAAATGGACAAGAGGTGAAGAGTATAGGGTAGAAACAAGTACAGATGGTTTTCCCCTAAGAACTTGGTTGAGGATGTGAGTGACAGCTTTAAGTAAATAGTATGGTCACGTGAAAATTCTTTAAGGGAAAAGACGGACTAGGGCATGTTTAGCAATAGAGGAGGAGCCAAAGAATAAAAGGGGTAGGATAGAGGGGAATCAGAGATACACTTAGCAACAAAAAGCAACCCAACCAGAAAATAGATGAAAGATGGGATCAAAGGGAGAGCCACTTAGATTCGTCTTCCAAAAGCGAGGAGGTACAAAGGAGAAGAAATTGAAATATGTTTAAGAGGGAAATGATGAGGTATAAAAGCTGGTGAGCTCCTTGATTTTGCAGTTGGAAGGGACCTTAGAGATCATCTGGTTGAATCTACTCATTTCACAAATGAAAAAAACAGCAGTTGAGAAGATTTTCCCAAGGTCTCAGAGGGTAGTAAGTGTCTTTGAAGAGCTGAGATTTAAACTGAAGTCATACTTTATAACTCGAAATCTAATGTTCTTTTCAATCTACCCTGACAGATGGCTTCTAATAGGAAGCAAGGGATCATGTTGACAGGAAGGGAAAAAAAAGTAGACCAGGACAACTGAGGACAGAAGAGGTCTAGAAATAACCAAAAACACAGTAACAGAGTTGATCAGGGATGAATAAAACAATTGCCATACAGCAGTAAAACCCAGAAAGTATTAATTAACATAAATGTTATCTTTTAGCTGGCCACAGTTGTGGCATCCTCTAGATCTTCTAGAAGCATACAGAAGGAAGCAAGTGCTGGGGGGTTGGGTAGGGGAGAGAAATACAGGACACTGAAGTAGACAAGACTAAGTGACTTGACAAGGGTCACATCAGCTAGGACATGTCCTGACATCACATTTGAACCCAGAACCTCCCATCTTTGGTCCTAGTCTCTCTATCCACTGTGCAACTAAAGGAGACATTTTTTGCGAACACTTTCCAGTCAATGACAGGGGGCTTCAATAAAAAAGTGTTGTCATTCTGCAGAAGTTGAAAAGTTATGGTAGTCAGTAACACACTGCAAGAAAACACGGTGATCACAAAAAAGGGATCATTATATATAATTTTTTATTTAAAAAGCAAAACCAAAAAAGTATTAAGTTGGGTATGAATATAGTTCTGCAGTTCCATTAAAAAAAAAATCACTGTAAATTTATTACTTTTGCTGTCAGGTCTATTAAAAAGAGCTGACTAGTGAGAAAACAGAATTGTCTGCCAAAAGGTAATAGTAGGGATTTTAAAAAAAGAAAAATGATTAAGGAAGAAAACTACTTTTGGAAAAATCAAGGGCACCCTGTAAATGAGAAGCATTATGAAATTCTATTTTGAAGTTTCTGTGGATTTTTCTAAGATGAAAATATGTAAAGAAATAACAAGTTATTCTTACTAACAAAGATGTTTTGTACAAGCCTGAAAGTTAACCATTGACTCAACATCCTATCAAAGAAAATTATCAGCAGCTTGTCAAATTATCACCATTTCTCCCAAGTTAAAAGACCATCCCAGTAGGGTCCATTGCCTACATAGAAGTAATGCTACTAAGCTTAAAATGCAAACATGGCATTCCTCTTACATTTATTTCATCATAAGGCTTAGAAAAAACAAGTGGCTGCCTAGGAGAGAAATCTTAAGAGTATAGTAATTGACTTAATATGTTCAGCATAATATTCTTCCTACTTTAAAAAAAAAAACCTCTCCCATTAAACAAAATTTTAAATTAATTACAAAAGAAAATACTCAATTGCAAAGGTATAAAATTCCAACTTAAGTTTTTGTTGTTACAGATAAAAAGGAAATTGGTAATAACCTAAAATAATGTTTGGCAGATACACGCAAATGTGTGGTTCTGGTAGCAACATCAATTTTAAAAAATTCTACCAAAAAAGCTCTAAAATACATATTTTAAAAGGCAATACACGATATTGATGGGAAGCAATATTCACATCCACTGGTGTTTCATGGGAACTTCCAGATGAGTTTTGGAGGGCAAGTTCCAATAAAACATTACTGAGCTAAATCATCATCAGAATGTGAAAATACTCTTTTCCTCCAAGCTGGGGACAGAGTTAAGAAGCTTCTAGGACATACTCAGGATGATTATAAGAATGACTCTTATTCAAGATAAAACTTGAGCCTTAACTTTAAATACCATGATTGACATTAAACTGAGAACAGAATGAGGAACAAAATAACTTTTCCCCACTTTAAGTCTTAGCACACACTCCATAACTACTAAGCAGTCAAGATGAACAAGACGATACAAAAACTGGTGATCATTACTAAGTCAGATTCTAGAAAAAGTGTGCTATACTAGATTAATGACTTAGGCAGGGCACAACATTTTAAGTAAAGTTAATCCTACTTGGAAAATTCAGTAAAACAAATTTCACGGCAGCCACTCACTGAAAGCAAATATTAAAAAACTAGAAATCGTACGAAGCGTGCACAGACAGGTAGCAGCCTATGTAGAAATAAACAAATGAGGAAGGGGAAGAGACTGTGCCAACCTATCAGAAACCCAGGGCCGGTTTCTCCCAACCATGAACCACACTCATCAAGTCTAAACCTGTCTTCCTGGCTTCCAAAAACTGGTCCCAGTCCAACCAGCCAGTCATGTGCCCTTTGTTCAGCATAAGCTATTGTCCTAGATCCCATAGGCAATTCTCAAGGACTAGGATTCTGTCTTTAATTTCATAGCACCGTCTTCAAACCTAATAGAGGCACATTCGGTCTGTACTGTACTGGCTTGTGAACATGTCGTCGTCCCAATTAAATCTTGAGCTTCAATGGCAGGGACTATGTCTTTGTGTCACTATTAGAAGTATTTAAATATTGAAATGAAGGTTATCTTACCTCAGTCTTCTAATAATTTAAATCCTGCCCCCACATTAGGGCCCATCAAAAAAACTAGCTCTTGCATGAAATCTTTCCTGTATGTTCCAGGCTTCATTAATGTCTCCCTTTATTTGAATTTAGCATACAAATCATAGGACAAACAGGAAACCCCCAACCTAAAAATGCACAAGATCACCCAGAAACACTACTATCCCCATCCAAACCTATTGTCCCCACCCAACCATCATTCTTCTTTCTCTGCTCTACAAGCCTGAGATCTACAAATCTGAGATCAATCCTCTTCCCTGCCCCAAGCTTCTACTTTTCACCCCACTGCGTGAAACAAGGAAAGGTGGCAGTGCTGAAAGTAGTTTGGAGGAAGAATGAGAAAGAAACTCAATGGTCAACTCAATGATTGCCTTCAACCTAACCTCATTAGAGCCAGCAGCTATTCCCATACAATCTCCTCATCACCATTCCAATCCTGCTCTTCAAACAAAGACATTGCTACCATCTCAACATCAGATAACAGTAAGGAATGAGTTCCTGATACCACTCTGCATTTAAGCACATTCCCACCAAAACATGGCAGTTTTTAATGAATTTTTTTAATTGTTAAAGATGGCCAAGCACATGAATACCTGATATAATTAGGCTTTGGGGACCTGGCCTGGGAACCTAACCACGATGTAGAATACTGTTTCTATGGAAAAACACATTCTAAGTTCCAAATGAACCTCTGGAACCCAATCCAACACCCTTAATCTGTCTATAAACAATTTAACGTTCTTCACTATTTCACGTATCAGCTTTATCCCCACAACTACATGGCAATGGCATTTACTCCCTGTGGGTCCTCTCTCTAGCTCCTAGCATAGGGATTTCGTCATTGATGATGAGAGAATAAATTTAAAATCCCTTTTTTATGACACTATAAACTTATTCTGAACCAGTAACAACAAACATTTACAATTAAACCGTCCCCTTATTTAAGAACACACAGTTCTCAATCATTTGGTTACTGCTTTTTAAACCAGTCAGATTGGGATTCAAGACTCTCCATGATCATAAACCATCCTACCTAACTTTAGCATCCTCTAGTCCCCATATAAAACTCAGTTCCAGTCAAGGTGGCCTATTCAGAGTAGCCTCAGTGCCCTATGGTCAATCTCAATTCTAAGTCATTATATTTATAATACTCAAAACTGGGAATGTCCTTCCCCTTCCTTGCCTTCTACCTAATCATTATCCAGGGTCTAGTTGAAGGATTATAACCTTGATATACCTAATAAGAGATGATACTGTTCCAGACTTGTTTTATCTCCTTCCTTCCTTCCTCTAATGTAAATCACCAGTTCATTAAGGTTCTAGACTCAACTCCACGGTCTTTCCATGGAAAATGTGCTCCCTAATCTTATCCAAATCTATCATCTCCTCCTCATAGGATCTATCATTTACTATTGATTTCACTTTAAGGGCACTAAAACATACACTTCTAAGCACCACTAAATAGATCTCGCCTAAGAATGTCCTACCAGTCCTCAACTAGACTACAAACACCTAGAGAATAGTTATTTCTGTCTCAGGAGCAAGCAAACACAGAAAAAGTTAAAATTAATGAAAAAACAGGGAAGTAAAAGGCTGAATCGAGTTAAAAACTAACTATTTCATACAGAGAAAATCTGAACCTCAAGGACTAAATATGATGATTAAAATACAAGAGCAAGGGAAGCCACAAAAGAAAATGCAGTATGTAGCTTAATGAATCAGGACAATTAAAAATTTAGCCAAGGTACAAGTCAACTACCTTTAGGACAAATTCTGAGAGGGCTAACTCCTCTTGTTGTCCTGGAATTTTGTTGTCCTAAATATTCCGTGGAAGCTAATAATAGAATTTTAGAATTGGAAGGGACCAAAGCAGGTTAGCATGTATCTATTCCTTGACACCAGTGCACCATCAGCTATGACTTAGAAATCAAGCTACTCCCCAATAATATTGCTATTAGCTCTATGACTCAAAAGAGATACAGAAAGAGGAAAAGGACTCAAATATATGAAAATATTTTTTAACAATTCTTACTATGGTGGCAAAGAACTGTAAAGTACAGAAGTGATTGATCATCAATTGAGGAATGGCTGAACATGATATGGGATATGAATACTTTTTTGTTTAAAAAATGTAAGTGCTTTCAGAGTAGCCTAGGAAGACTTTTATGAACTGATGTAGAGGGAAGTGAACACAATCGGGGAAATAATTTATACAATAACTGTAATATTATAAAGACAACTGTGAAAGACCTGGGAACCTTCAGCAACACAATGGCAAATCACAATTCCAGGAGTTAAGATGAAAACAGGACTCACCTCCTGACAGAAAGGTGGTAAATTCCAGGATATATGTTTTTAGACATGGTCAATGTGGGAAATGTTCTGCTTGACCACACACCCACACACCCACACACCCACACACACTCTCTCTCTCTCTTTCTCTCTCTCAAAACAGGGGTTCTTTTTTTTCTTGCTTGGGGAGAAGGGGAACATGGAGGGGAAGGGATCTGAAAATAAAATAAGTTAATGACAACGTAAATCTGAAAATAAAATGAATTTAAATTTAAAAAGAAAACTAATCTATGTAAACAGATAACAATAAATTTGTAGTATTTCACTTTATCATTGTAAATTAACAAAAAAATCGCATTCTAAGATGAGAGGAAGGTAATGTTCAAAGTGAATTAATTGTTGCATTAGAATGGAAACAGCAAGGTTATTTTGAGCACATATTTTATTAATGATGTATGAATAAAAGTGAAAAAAAAATAACAATGTGGACAGACAGAAGCTTAGGAAAGATTAATGAAAACAAACTAAAATAATATGGCCATTACTGAAAGGAAATCAAACTTTTTCGTGCTAGCTTATGGTCCTATAAAGGAATTAAGGCAGTAAGAATTAAAGGGAATATTACTTAGGGATCATGGTATAACTGTTCAGGATACAACGCTATCAAATTCAGTCCAATCCACTGAGAGCAGCAAGCACAATTAGATCCTGTAAAGATATTATACACAGCTAAAGCTCATCCCATATGACCCCTTTTATGCATCAAATCTTCATGTCTAAGGAACTAGAGTTTCAAGTAAACCTGAGAAAAAACTGAATACCCACATTATGTACCAAAATATATGACATTCTGGGAATAAACATGTATATGTATATAAATTGACACACGTGCATGTGCATAAAAAATATTTTTAGGTACAAGAGTTGACCTTTATATTTTGAGGTTGTTGTTTTTTCAAACTCAGAAGAACTCCCCCACCCCCCAAAAAAGAAAATCAAACAAGAAACTAAAAAGGGTTAGAACCGATAAAGAATAAAGATTTCTAGTTGAGTAGATAGACACTCTTCTAAGGGAGCTAGGAAAAGAGGGCTCAGCTCTTGTGGTAGTCAGGAAGGGCTAAAGAAGAACTAAAAGAGTAGAATTTAAGAGAAAAAAGATTTTTTTTCTGCAAGTTTAGAATAGCTTGATCCCTTGGGTAGCTAGACAGAGGAAGCTAGATCAAATGACCTCGATAAAACTTATTTCCCATATTGGGAAAAACTGGACTAGACACAGAAACTAAACTGTGCTCCTAAACCGCTTTTATTATCTAAGACTTAAAACTTCATTATCATGACTCAAAATGACTAGTATGAAAGCATACTGCTATTGAAATAACTCATTAGGAAAAGGAGAAGAAAGTCTATGTTCTAAAGTAAAGCCAAGATCCCCAGGCTGGAGGCATGATATAATAAGAAAGGCAGGAAGACAGAAAGCCACATAATGGATGAGGTAAATGACCACTAGGTGTCTCAAATGAAAAGAACATGAGTCTAAAATTTCATTGTCTTCTAAAAAGAAATTTCCCATGATCTTTACTTTAATATCCAGGAATGAGAATGGGTCCAGAGTGGACAATGAGTTATAATATCTAAGTAAGAAAATGAGGTGGAAAAGTATGTATGTGTGTATATACACATACACATACATATACATACATACATACACACACACACGCACGCACGCACGCACGCACGCAAGTGGATAAAAAAAAGTTGTGAATTTGGTCTCACCACTGAAAAAACTATCTATTTAAAGATTGACCAAGGAGTTTGGGTTTTTTCCCTAACCAACAAATAGTAAACTCTCTGTTATCTGGCATCCTATCAATCTGGAACACATTTTTGGTAAATCAGGATTCCTAGTAAGCTAGTAAGTAAGAGTTTTAAAAATAAAGAACAGTTCCCAAACAGAGCCAAGAATCATAGCCACAAGCCACATCCATATACTCACATCTCCCCAACCCCGAAGGTTCTCTGGAAACCTTTCCTTCCTAATTTATGCTTAGAAAAATTCAACATTATGTGAAATATCTTACTACGAAATATGCCTTTGGATACTTTGATTATAATTGTCCTTCATTTTAAATCAGGAAAAATAGAGGTTTGTTGTTGTTTTAAAATCCCTAAGAAATAAGGCAAGGCTGTAATTTGAGAACACTCTAAACCCTTTAAAGTACTTCTATACAAAAAAACTCTTGAAATATTTTTTCTCACCAAAAGCCAGCAAAGTCACTCAGTAGCAGAGCTATTGTCTGGCAAAGTCCTAATCCTGAGTTATTATTTAATGTGAACATGCAAAGTCTTCTAAGGTGTTCAGAAATATTATTTTAAAAGACACATGATCTTATCAGATTCCATTTCAATACTTCAAAGACCCAATGATCTCGCCTTCCGATCTTACCAACCTAAAGAATTTGTGGCTGAAATAATTAATCCCATGGCAAACAAGCCTGCACTTTTCATATGCTGCCCCTCTTGATACAGCCCATGGAAACTCAAGAGCTGCCTTGAATCGAAGTTCACAGTATAGCTTTTTGAAAATTTAGCAACTCATAATGTGTTTTACAACTGTTTTTTGTTAAGCAGAAAAACTCCCCTCCTGGTCATGTCTGATAACAGAGAGTTTAGTACTAAAACAATGGGAAGGTGGTGACAGGGACAGGCCATACAACTCAGTCTTCCGAAACACCCAAATGGGTTGGGCTTGGAGTCAAAAGACTTGGCTTTCCAGCACTGACTCTGACACCTCCTGAGTCTGTGATCCTTCCCCAGTCACTGAACTTCTGGGTGCCCCCAAGCAACTCTCTAAGACTCTATGAAACAGAGGAAGCGCTGATCTGCATTGGTGGAGGAAGTTTCCAGACGAGGACATGCCCATACCAATGAAATCACAGGTCCAGGGAAGACCCCATATTGTGCTTACTGAAGAGACTGGGAAGAGGGGGACAGAGACACACACAGTACCTGTTGTTGAGAATTGTAGTCAAAGAGTCCCACAGTTGCTGCTCCTGAGTCCACAGGTACCTGGGTGCCTGAATAATCAAACTGAAGAGGCTCCATGCCAACATGCTCCATGGGGTCCAAGGGGACACTCTGGGACTCCATGTTGGAGAAATCCTCCACAGGCTTGGCACCATTAGTGCTGGTCAGCTGGGCTAAGCCCTCAGAACCATTCTGGTTTGGACCCAGAAGATCCACTTCATTAGCAGAGTTCTGGCAATTACCAGGGGTACGGCTAAACAGAAAAAGTAAAGGGCATTAAACCTTATTTTGAGGGGGAATACCAAAACAACGAAAGCGAAGGACAACGTCCCTGATAGCTTTAATCAGCAATAGTAGTTAACATTAGCAACCACCAGAATTTGTTGTGGAATATCTATGCCACGAGAGATTATTTCTGGGGTTTATAACACATGCAAATCATCCTCTGAAATAACTTTTTCACCAGAAAAAAACATAATTACTATCAAGCTTCACTCACTTTACAAAATGGGAGAGTATAACTCATAACTTCCAAGAAAACATTTACATATGCAAAACTGATAACATGAAAAAAAAAATTGATAGCTGGATTTATCTCTTAAAAGATGGTTTTAAAATCGGTATTTTGGTTGCATATAAAAAAATCCAAATGAAGACCTTTGTAGGTGTTACCCGGCCATAACTCACAAATGCTAATACTTCTTTGACAAGAAACAAACAGGTGAATTTCCAAAGTGTACTGCTGGCTTAGGAGAAAACACCCTCACTAAAGTTATGATGATATCAACCATTTGTAGAGTCCTTTACGTTTCACAGTATTGTACAAGGATGCAGAAGAAATGTGTGAGATGTGCCAAACACATGGAAACATAGAAGAATGTGATTTCAAAGCCAGCAGGTGGGAGGGGTTTGGGATCTGGATATCCAACAATGCCATCCCACCGTCACCAACAGAAATCCTGCAACTAAAGCAAAGAGTTCCGTTTCTTAGGGGAACAGGCTATGTCTTTCCCCTCAAAAAACATTGCCAAGGTTACATGTCACATGAAATTATGCTCGAAGGAGAGGGAACTCGGGGTCTGATTTGCAGGAATTCCATAGTATTAATTTCTTCAAATAAAAGAACAATTTGTTTTGCTTTTATCATAAGCTATGTAGATTAGATTAGACATGGTATGCTGTAGGGTGGAGATGAGTAGACCATTAGGATTCTTTTAAGAACAGATCTCATCATTGTAGGTTAACATTATATGTTTTAAAACTTAAATTCCCATTGACAAAGGGGGAAGGCAGCCCAGAAGTGTGCTGGAGGTCAAGAAGAAGCCAACCTGCGATTTAAAAACTCACACATAAATAAATGAATTGAATGTATTGGGGAGAGGTGGGAGTGGGAATGGGAGAGAACAGGGACTATTGCAAAAACTACCATTATGCCTATTTTCTATTCTTACAGGGTAAGTAAGACCTACAAATATAGGATGGAAGGGGATCATTATTTGACAAGGGCCAATCACTTAGCCTATCTCAATTTCCTCATCTGTAAAATGGGAATACCTACTCATCAGGATACACTCAAGATTCCTTGAAAACTACAAAGCACTCTATAATACACCCCACCAACTCTTAGAAAACTAAACTCTACCTGATGATTTAGAAATATTCACACTTTCTGAACTTTTAAGCATGGCCTATGCTAGATAGACACAACTCTATGGAATACTACTTTCCAAAAATAAACAAGGAAAAACCCACAACCCCCATACAAAATCAGAAGTGTAAAAAAAAAAAAAAAATACGAACCTAAAATCTTTGACGTCTGCATCAATCCCATTCTGTACTGGTAAACCATTGGTCTTGTCAATCACATCACCCTCCTCCTTCAAATCTCCTAGCTTATCTCCATCAAATGTACCCTTGTTCTTCTTTTCACCTTTGTCGTTTTCATCACTGTCTGCATCCCTTGGGCCCTGTTTAAAAAATAGCTTCAGCTTCACTAATTATCATCAATTAATATTTATTGGGCTCCCATTGTCCACCCTACTATACTAAGCATTAATAGTTAAAAAAAAAAAAAAAAAAAAAAAAAAAAAGAAAAAGAAATGGTCCCATTCCTGGTATAGATGACAATCCAAGTAATGGACAACACAAAAACAAGCACAGCACACAAAATTGAGATTGGGCCAAATGTGAAAGATATATATATAGATATATATATAGATATATAGAGATAGATATATATAGATATATATATAGGCATATATATATATATGCATTTAAACTAGGGNTCACCCTCCTCCTTCAAATCTCCTAGCTTATCTCCATCAAATGTACCCTTGTTCTTCTTTTCACCTTTGTCGTTTTCATCACTGTCTGCATCCCTTGGGCCCTGTTTAAAAAATAGCTTCAGCTTCACTAATTATCATCAATTAATATTTATTGGGCTCCCATTGTCCACCCTACTATACTAAGCATTAATAGTTAAAAAAAAAAAAAAAAAAAAAAAAAAAGAAAAAGAAATGGTCCCATTCCTGGTATAGATGACAATCCAAGTAATGGACAACACAAAAACAAGCACAGCACACAAAATTGAGATTGGGCCAAATGTGAAAGATATATATATAGATATATATATAGATATATAGATATAGATATATATAGATATATATATAGGCATATATATATATATGCATTTAAACTAGGGGAAATTTCATAATCTAAAATGGTCTTACCATTCCAAGTGACTCCCCGCCCTATTTCCTCTCCTTTTCTACCCAATGCCCACTCTGTGCTTTCAGCCCTATCCCTCTCTTACCAAGAATGTTCTATTCTTAACATTAAGATTCTTGAGCCTTCTAATGCAGGGATTCTTAGAGGACAAAAAGGTGGCCCAGCCTATCAAAATGGGAATATACCCAACCTCTGGTCCAATCCTTCCCCACTATTAATATTCCTGGAATAATATCATTACTCTCTTTCCCCATCTGTTTCAGCCTTGTTCCCTATGGTCTGATAGCCAACTCATTGATGTCTCATAAATGTTTTACCCTTGGCCCCCAGACATGCCCACAGCTCATCACTTCCATCATCATCTCAGTTCCAATCCCATAAGCAGAATTCCTCTTATCACATACAACTCAGAAATCATTCCTGGATTTTGATTAATTTTCAAAACATTTAAATAATGATTTGAAGAGGGCACTTGAAGCCTGAAAAAAGTAGGAATATTCATAAATCATGGTTCTACTCCTTATCATGCAATAAATGGAATAAATGGAGTACATTAAATCTTAATATAAACGTGACCTAATTCACCTCTGAAAGAGCTCAAGCTATAAAGCTTCAAAATGAGGGCCTGAAAGAGAAGGTGCCAAAACTAACGTCATGGTGGTACACCTTGGCTCCTATGGGGTTCCTCCACATAAGCCAAATTTTGCTTTCCAATGTCATGAGCTCCAACCAAATCAAGGTAATAGAAAAGCAACCCTCTCCCCACTCCACCCTCAAAAAAAGGAAAAAGAAGGGGAAAAAAGCATAGACTAGAAAAGCAGATGTTAGTGAAACAAATGAAGTGCAGCACATTGAGAAATGGATATGTGGGATTATTATGAAATTTGATATGCTCAGAGAACAATGTCTAAGGGTAGGCAACCACAGTTTTTATTAAGTGACTGGAACCAAAACACTGGGTGTGATTTCACAGTGGAATTTAGGCTATAGGGCAAATGCAAGATCCAGGGTTTTGAGACAGACCCTATCAGGTGGTCCTATAAAGAGAAGGTCCACACCAATGCCTAAACTAAGTTTACAAACTGTGGATTAGGTGGCTACAATCAAATCTGGAACATAGCAGGTACATAACACCCACTTTAACGAGATAGAGGCTCAAATTCTAGGTAAAATGCCATCTTGGTTTACTAGAAGGAATCTTGCTTCCTCTTCCCGGCCACTCAGTGAATGCCCTTTACCCATTCTTTTCTCAGTTCTAATTCTGACCTTTCTGCAACATATGACACTGTAAACAACATTCTTTCTTCTGGGTCATCAAACTATACCTATAAAGTACTTTGCAAAGCTTCAAGTGCTATATAAATGCTAGATACAATTTTTATAATCATCATTGATACATTCTCTCCTCCCTCCAAATTAAAAAAAAACCTCTTTCCTGATTTTCCTTCTATCTATCTGATCTCCTCTGCCCCATTGGTAGGTTGTCTCTAGCCCTCTTCTCTTTTCACTTTCTGGATCATTATCAAATTTGATTATATGGTTATTCTTCCAATGTTATTAACTGGCTGCCTACTATCTCCAAGCAAAATCGCAGGTGTGACGAAAGGAGATGGAGAAACTCATGATGATCTTATTCAAAGTAGGCTACATACAAGACAAAAATGACCAGTACAAAAGAAGTGGCCTCAGGAAATGTAAAAATATAAATCTGGAAAGGGAAGCCAGTGATGGGTGCAAGGGGTGGTACATATCTGTGAGTGTACATTAACACCTGCAATGGGGAGGGAGGGGGAGGAATAGGGCAGAAAAGGGACTAAAGAGAGAGAGAAGCAGATGGCAAACCAAGTACATGCTATTCTGCTAAGTCATGAAACATGGAAAAATAGCCACCAATGGTGCACTGGAACAACCATCAATAGAATATTTATGGAAAGCCTGCTCAAGAATCATGAACTATGGAAAGGCATAGATAGGTTTGATAGCATGCTCCCTAATAAATAAACTTGACTGAAGCATTAAGAGACATAGAAAGGACTCCAGACTCTCCACCTCACAGCCTATTTGGCATTTTCAACTACCTGCTAGGCACTTCCATTTTGATGTCTTCCTGGCACCTCAAACTCAGTGTGTACAGAACAGAGTTTCCTCATCCACCTTCTGCACACACCTGGTGGCAGAACTAGTCATCTCCAAGTCACAACTCTACAAACCTGAGTAAATTTCTTCCTTACCAAGTCTTGCTGGTACCAGCTCGGCAAGTATATTCCTCTCTACGCCCATTGCTCCAACCGTGATTCAAGCCTTTATAGTTCAGGTCCAGAATTTATGTCATATTCAACTAACTAATCTCCTTGTCTGCAATTCAAATTTCTTTCTTGATCACTTTCCTACTGCATGGATGAGGCAAAGTTTTTTGTTTTCAAATCTTCAGTGATTCCTGACTGTCCAGAATAAAACATTACCTGCTCAGCCCATCATTTATAGCTTTCCATTATACTGCCCCAACCTACATTTCTAAGTTGATTTCAAAATATAAAGCTATACAATATATGGAAACATCAGGTACCAATCAAACTGAATTAATAATTTTTAACACTTCTGTATCCTTTGCTTTAGTCTTTGCATGCAAAACAACATCTCCTCCTTCAAGGCTCTTCAAGAGTTAATGTGTTAAAAGGACACCAATGCCTTGAGCATGCCAATTAGAGGGCTGTTTCCCTCAAACTTTTTTCTGGAGTTTTTTCCTCCCTCAAATTTTCTCACTGCATTTTGTTGGTCCTTACATTTGCTTCTATCATACTTAAGCTATCCAGTAAACTAACAAAAATCACTCATTAAACACTTACTATGTGCCAGGGAATGCACTAAGTCCTAGATTCTCCTATTTAGTCAGATATGTTGCATACCCCACTGAAAAATAAATTGTAGGACTTGGGCCTGTTATAAATCTCCTCTTGGCATCCCCAGAGATATAACCATAACATGTGTTTAATAAAGGTGTGTTGACTCAAATTGCATATTATTATTGCTACCCTGAAGGGATCTGACCCAGAAAGATTGGATCATAATGCATACAGAACTAACATCTAGGCTTTTGGAAAAGAAAACATCAGGACCTGTGAAGTTTAGTTATTTACTCTCAATTCAAAAAAGGAAACTGAAGTAAGAAGATACACCTAGTTCATACAAATGACAAAAATATCAGAAATTAATTTTCAGGTGGTTATAAAAATTTATGTAAAAATAATATGGTGAATTGACAACTAGTGTCTAAAGACAGCTGGTCAGGTGAGCATGATTCACCAAGATGGCTCTATGAGGGGAAAAGTTCAATTCTGGGAGTCTCACTGGCTCAAAGAATGGCTGGGAGAGAGACCCTTCAGATTCCAAAGGGGAAAAAATGTTAAGAAAGCAAGAACTCAGAAAAGTGTTGACCTCATGCTGGTCAGTCCAAGGAAATTGAAAGAGAAGGCCCCTCTCTACAGAAAGTAACTCTAACAAGAGAATCATCTAAACTTAAATTTCTGAGATGCTGTCCTGAAAAATCAAAGGAGGTTGCAAAGATTGTGAAAGAGTGTCATGGGAACATATATCTGATTCAGGAACCGCATCCTACGTGCTTATAAAATGACACCTATGATGACCTGAATCCTGGCATGGCAATAAGACAACAAATGAGGGGAACATCCAAAGCCTGCTCCACTAAGAACACCAAAGAGGAGTATGAAGGAAAAGAAAGCAGTTGAAAAATGCTATCTCTGTCAAGGACTTTCAAAAGAGGAATTCTCTACTCTTGCTAATCAAAAAGGTGAACAGTATTACTGAGTTGAGGGAGCAGGTGCTGAAAAGAAGTCTGCTTGATGGCTATTTGCCTACAAAGTGACTGACTTGCTAAGAAATAAGCCTATTCTCCATTTGATCAGGTTCCAGATTCTCAGAGGTCTCAAAAAGAAGAATTAAAATTTAGTGCCATGGCATAGTTTCCATAAAACACTGTCACCAGATCACTTAAAACACTGGTAGGTTTCTTCCTGGAAACACAAACTAGGAAGACTTTTAACACAAAGGACTGCCCCAAATGCCACGTCAAAGAGGTGAAGTATGATTGCTGAAGGTAACTAATTATCGTCAAACTGAAAGAATTCCAGGTGACGCACTAATCTCCCAAGAATACCATCACCACTAAGACAGAATGGGGTGCATGAAAGGATCTTATTGGGGTAATGATGTGCAATCTGTAGAGCAAATTGACAAACAAAAAATATACTCGATGAGCTGGGAGAAAGGGTAGCTTCTATCCTTAATCCTATACTCCTTTTGTGACAACAAATGTATTCTGCTTTCTGGTTGACATCATAAAGGCCACTTGGGCCATGGTTTCTTCCACAAAGTTTTCACAAGCTTATCATTAACTGGCAAATTACCTAAAAGACATAAATTAACCTTGAAAAGTCAGCTGCTTGCAGTTCTGTTTGAAATAAAAATAAAAGGTAATTTTACATTTTTAATTACTGAATGAACAAACCAAATTATGAACAATTATTGGAAATGTATTTCAGTAAGTCTAAACCAAAAAAAATGATTGTAGAACAAAGCCACAACAAAAAAAAGTACTTTACTCCAGTATCTATGAAGTTCTTATAATAAAGTATTGAGCAAATAATTGAAATCCAAAATAAACATGCTAAAGGAAGGTACAAAAGATAGTTCGAGTAATACTTGAACTAAGTTCTGAAAGAGATAGGACAAAAGGGACAGGGTAGGTAGTTCAGAGGATAGAGAGCCAGACCTAAAAATGGGAGGTCCTGGGTTCAAATCTGGCCTCAGACACTTCCTAGCTGGGTGAGCCTGAGAAAGCCACTTAACTGCCACTGCCTAGCCCTCACCACTCTTCTGCCTTGGAACCAATATTTAGTATTGATTCTAAAACAAAGGGTAAGGATTTTTTTTAAAAAAAATTTGTTTTTAAGAAAAATGGCAAAACAAATAAAGAAACTGAAGAATTTCCAAGTGTTAAAAATGGCATGAGGTACCTCCAGAGAAAGAACTGTTGGAGTCAGAATGCTGATGATTTTTTAAATTGTTTATTTTGGTTCATGTTATGGGGTTTGGGTTTTATAAGATTATTACTCACAAAAATGATTATGGAAATGTTACGTATGATAATACCTGTATAACCCCAGCACCAGGATGGGGAAGGGAAGGAGGAAGATAGGTAACTTGGGAAAATTTGTGTGGAAATTGGTTATTACATGTAATTGGTTAAAAAAAATTTTTTAATTTTTTAAATGGCATCAGCTAAAAATGGGGCAACTGCTCATGTCTATGGAATCATGAATAGTATAATTTTGCTGAAGCAGAGTGAAGGAACCTGAATAATGTGACATAAGGTTACAAAAAAGTTGATAATGCACTATATGGTGGGGATTTCCAATTCAGAGGTTATGAGGTCAAAACTTGCAATAGTTTTAACTTGCCTTTCTGGTAATACTAGGGGATCTGGAACAGACTTCCAAATTATCTATACTTTGCATTTCTTCCTCCAAAAATTGTCTACTGTGGGGCACCTGGGTGGTTCAGTGGATTAAGAGCCAGGTCAAGAGATGGGAGTTCCTCAGTGTAAATCTAGCCTCAGACATTTGCTAATTGTACGGCCCTGGGCAAGTCACTAAACCCCCGTAGTGCCTGGCCTTTACTACTCTTCTTCCTTAGAATAATATTGATTTCTAAGACAGAACTTAGGGATTTAAAAAAAGTTTTCTATTCATCTCCTTGCATCATCTATTTGCTGGGAAATGGCTCTTGGCCATTAATCCAATATTTGGATTAATGTTACAAATTTGTTTATGTATGTTCATGAATGCTTACGTATATAGACACACATACTTTTTTGGTTCTAGGATATTGCATGTGAAGACTTTCCACCAATAAAGAAGGAACCCAAAGATTTAAAGAGTACCATAAATGTCAGAATTTGTATGAACTGATAATAGGCCAAAGAAAGTAGAACCAGGAAAAATGATATAGGCAATGACAACAATACACCAAAACAACAATAAAATGCACCTCCCTCCCTGAGGAGAATTAGGTGGGGGCCTAAAAACACTACATATGCTATTAGACATTTTTAATGTACCAATCATTGTCAGAAAACTTTTTTTTCTGTTATAAAGGAAGGATCATTGAGAAGAAAGGGTAGGAATATTAAGAAATAACTCGGATAAAAAGCAATTCACTAATACAACTTTAAAAAATATATCTCAATATAGCTGCTATTCCAGTGCAGAAAACCAGTGGCTGAGAAGTATGTGCCAGATATGGCGTGTGCCAGATCACTCTACTTTGGTTATCCAAGTAAGAAGTCATGAAGACTAGAGGAGAGTGGTAACAATGAAATTGGAACCAAAGAGAAAAGCATTTATTAAAACAAAATGAGCACTGTGCTAGGTGTTAAAGGAGAGGCAAAGACAAATTTAAAAAATGGACCACGTGAAGAACTATAGCAACGTGCAACTCGGGCAGTGCAAAGGCAGAAAACGAATAGGAGCTGGGAGACAGAGCAAAAGAGGAGCAAGAAATAAAGCTGTGGTCTCAAGAATAGCTAAATAGGGACTGGTAATATCATAGTGATTATCTGAATTTCCTTGTTATTTCTACATCTCCTTCCTTCATCATTCTGTCATCTAACCAAAACCTCCCTCTAATGTAAATAAAAAGAAAATACACATGGGAATCTTTTCTTCAATATTTCTGGGGGTAAAATTTTAAATGTCCGTGGCCATTCGATCTTTTATAGCACAATGAAGACAATCTTACTTGCCAAAAGGTGAATATCTGGCTACTGAGTCAAATTACTGCTTTGCCACTTGTGAGCAGGCCCATAATAGGTAATCCTAATGTTTCCATATCCACAGGAGTCACCACTCAACCCAATAAATTTCTTGAAGGTCCAATAGGTTTTATAATAGCAGAGGAAAGAAGGAATCAAGAAAACAGGATTCTGCATGGCTTGTATGAAAAAAAGTTTGCATCTGCGTGAGATTTAAAACCCCACAATGAGAATTAAATGATTCAGACTTTGTAATGGTAATCAACTTTTTAAAAGCTCCACTGGGTAAGAAGAGATTTTTTTTTTCCCCTTGTTTAATCTACATCAAAAACTCTTTATTAACTAATCATACAAGTGACATGAAGACCACAACAAAAAATGCTGGGTCAAGTCACTAAATTCAGCACTGGGAAGACTTCCTAAGGAAAGCATGAGATAGAAAAGGACCTACATGTATAAAAGCAGCGATAGCAGCAATTGTGGGGAGGAGAAACCTAGAAACGAAGTCCATCAACTGGGGAATGGATGAATAAACTGTTATATAAATGACATGGAACAATACTGTGGCTCAAGAAATGAATATGAAAATTTTAGAAAAACCACGGAAGACATGAAATAAACAGAGCAGAAGAATTTATAGGATGATCATAACAATATAATGGAAAACAACTCAAAAAGAAAAGACCAGTCAATGCAGTGACCAGCTGTGACTTTAAAAGACTGCTGATAAAGCGTATCTCCTGCCTCAGAACAGAAATGGTAGGTAAGAGATACAGTATGAGGAAGATAATTTTCACACATGGCCAGTGGACTAATTTTGCTTTGTTCATTTATATTAATTTGTGAAGAGAAGCC
Organism: Gracilinanus agilis; assembly: GCF_016433145.1. Taxonomy (NCBI): domain Eukaryota; kingdom Metazoa; phylum Chordata; class Mammalia; order Didelphimorphia; family Didelphidae; genus Gracilinanus; species Gracilinanus agilis. The sequence goes on from NC_058132.1 coordinate 69,777,883, forward strand.
TTCTTACTACCGCTACTTACCCAATGGAAGTTAGGAGAAAGAGACAAAGATGTAAAAAGGAAAACAAAAATCTAATTAAAGAGGAAAATTCCTATAAAAGAATAAGTTTGAAGTACAATAATGAGCAATACAGTTTCTATGTCTTTAGACAGAATGCATACTTTATTATTCAACAAATTCTATATATAACAAGTTCATTTCACATGCAATCCTCTTTTTAGTTCTTTCAAGTTCATAATAAAATAAATAAAATAAATTTTTTAAAAAAAGCCAGGCAATCTGAATGACTAATAGCATTTGAGATTGCCCCAGGGGAAAACATCTAAAATTCAACAGAACAGTTACATGGGAATAGAGGTCAAATTTTTAAAAAAGATTATTTTAAAAAATAATCTGAATTCCTAGCTAAATGAAGGTAAGGATGGAGAAGTCCAAGATGAATTTCTTGGGCAATATGAACACTTATGTGACTTATTTCCTCTGTAAGATGAAGGATGAACAAAGTCAGTTTAGGAAGAAAGGAGCTGACTGCTACTAGATTAGCAATCGTGTTTCAGGATTTCATCCCTGTGGCATCAGAGAGAGTATTCACTTCATCCTAAACTATGTATCCAATCAATAACCTTGTAGCTCCCCTTTCTACAAACACAAATTGTGATCTTTCTATAACTTAGTAGCTAGTCTGGAGGGTTTCTGTGGCTTAAAAACTCATGATCCTGCTGTCAACCAAGAACCTACTCTATCACTAAGCCCATAAACAAAGACTTACCAGAGAGTTCCACCTTTGCCCTATTGATGGATGGTTTTTTTTGGTGGGTTATTTTTTAATCCTTACCTTCTGACTTAGAATCAATATTAAGAAATCAATTCCAGGGCAGAAGAGTGGTAAGGGCTAGGCAATGGGGGTTAAGTGACTTGCCCAGGGTCACACAGCTAGGAATTATCTGAGGACAGACCTGAATCCAAGACTTCCTCATCTCTAGACCTGGCTCTCAATCTACCAAGCCACCTCGCTGTCTGTCTGCTGATAGTTTTTTAAAAAACAAAACTAAAAAAAAAAAAAAAAAATCAACAGTCAAATGAGAAGATAAGGAATTCCAAAAAAGAGAAAACAAAGTGATGGAAGCAGAACCACAAGAATAACTACAAAAATTTAAATAAACATTAAATGGCAGCTGACAGGGCCATTCTTCCTCCCAGAAGAAAGAATAATAAACACATTTACCTTCTCTCAATAAAGAGGTGGGGAAGTACAGAACAAGAATGCTACATAAACTGTAATGTCAATCTGCTTGCCATAATTTTCTTTCTTGCAAGGAGAGGTTTCAGGAAAGGGGATGGCATACTGGGAAAGCAATATGGTACAAAGAGCCAAAAGACATCGATAAATTATTTGGAAACTATATTAGGATCCTATCTGGCTCATCAATGGCTCATCAAAGGGTAGCTGAAAGCCAGCGGTGCTCAGAAAGTTTTGCAGGCTACTCCTCTGTGAATTGCTGAGATCCAAAGATGCAGAATCTGTAGTGTATAGTGTCTACTCCCAGTAGGAGTTTATCTCATTTGGGGAGGGCTGCTTTTGTGGGCCTGAAGGAAACGCTGCCAAATGAAGTATGGAGTACCAAGAAAACTACCTAGAGATTTCCTGGAGAGTTGGAGTCTCTCACCTCACCAAAGATTGCTGATGCTATTCACATCCTCAAGGCAAGAGATACTGAAAGGTAAATGAAGACTTTCTGACTGCGCTCTTAAGAGAATTCAAATAGCCAAAATTGATTTTTCCTGTTAGTAAATCACAATATAACCTTTCGAGTCCTATCAAGCCTAGGGAGGCCTGCAGCAGCCAAAAGTCAAAATGCACAAAATCAAAGATGATTCTTTGAAGTCCTGAGGACCAAAAGTCCAGGAAGATGACTCCTCTATCGCATGACAAAGAAAACAGTGACACTAGAAAGGTAAGAAAAGGAGCGTGCCCCGAGCTATAAGAGTAACTGGGATACTCATGACTTAAAATGAAAACAGTCTTCAAAATTTCAGCTGCCATCTGAAAAAAACAATGGCAAAGGAAAACTTGCAAGACACTTTCTTCCATTATTTGCTGGAAGTTTGGATTTTTCTGGGTGATCCTTTCATATTTTGAAAAAAAGCTCTTCCATGTATGAGCCGATATTCCCAACCTTAAATAACATAAGGATTCAAAAATAAAAGAATGAATTCCTCGATAAACTCATAGAACCTTACTTCCTTTACAAAGGGGTAGACAGGAGAAATAATACAAGATTCAAATACACCTTGGTTTAAACTTGGTTTAAGACTAGTACAAATTATTTCATGTGGCCATTTTCAGGATACCTATTAGTTGTTTCCTAGCCATCTATGATTATAGAACAGTAAAACAGCCACAAGGTTCAGATAAAACAATTGAGACTTTTATAACTGCTATTTTAAAAAACAAGAACCCAACCAACATATGACAGGAATTGATTTTCTTCTTGGGTATCTATAACAAGGTAAAGAAACAACAGGGCCAGTTTTGAACATGAAAAGAAAATTCCCAGTTAGTGTACAAGATGGTTTATTGTGACGTTTTGAAAGGTCAACTTATGTAATCTGAGACATTTGATTCCTTCTTCCTCTTCATTCTTCTGTCTCTTACAATTTCACAGCAACCTAGTTACATGTCTCCTCAGGTGATAGCACATGTCCTTGACATGAAAATCCATCTCACATAAAATTTATGTCAAGAACTTTAACATGTATAGCCCAAATGACCCCAGTTCTAATCGGGACTTGCCTCTTATTACTCTGAATTTTATGCTTAAAAATAGAGAAAAGGTGAATTTGGATGCTCAAACTGTTTTAGGGTTGGCAATGGTGGAAAAGTTCCTTCTTTACGGATGGGCAAAATTTTAGATTAAGCACAGATGAATTGGGTACTACAATGTAGAGTGAAATGTGATGTTTCAGGCTGAGGTCCTGAGGGGAAAAAAAGTGAATATCAGGAGAGCAGGAAGAATATAATGAGGTAGAGCTGGGAGAAGAAAGCCTAAATGAAAACCAAAAATGGGCAGAACCAGAGAAATAAAGAAGAAAAAAGCAAGCAGCTAGAGATACTGAACAGAAGACTGGCCAGGGAGTCAGAGAGCCTGGGGTTCAAGAAGTCCCACTTCTGACAAGGACTGGCTATTTGGGTAAAAGTCCCTTTATCTCTTAATGCCCTAAGGCAACTGGTGTCCAGGTATGCTGCATAACAGTAGATCTATAATGGTGGAAGACATCTCCACATCTAGAAATACAAATGGGGGAAAAGAAGTGACAAGAGTGAAGGAGAAAAAGATTGAGAAGGAAAGGAGAAAGGGGAAGGAAGGAGGGAGGGAAGAGATGGCTGGAGAGGGAGGATTCACTTGTCCTATGGAATAAATATTAAAGAATTTGAATTAAGAAAAAGTCAATCAAGTCGGAACAGATCCAGCCATAAAGGGTGAGCACAGGTCCAAACAGAGGCATGGCAAGGCACTATTGCTTTGGTACCTGACAGGATGAAAACTGGCCAAGTCATCTGAAGGCCAAAGGATCGAGAGAAGTTCTAAGAAAGACTCATAATGCAATAATCTCCCAAGTTCAATTTATACCAGACTTCCATCTCCGGGACAGGGTAGACTCCAATCAGGCTCCTGAAGTGATGAACTGTATGTCATTTAATTCTTAGCATCAAGCCTTGAGAGCCAGATAGTCAAAATCCTGGGACAATTTTTATCTGAAGCACAAATTATGACTTATCTTTGCACGTAAAGATACTCTAGATAGGAACCTAGTTACCTTAACCCAGGTCTTTTTCCCGTGTGCTAATCAGTTTTAATTTACTAAATGTCTTCTTATAAATACCCTTGTATTATGTAAAGTTTCTATGGAAGAATACCATAGTCCCCTGCCCTAGCGAGGAATTATACAAAACTACTACAACCACCACATGGGCATTAGGACAGTCAAGCACGACAACAAATGGAAACAACAGGCAAGATAAGAAAGATTCCAAGTTAGAAGACGAAGATTCCCTGGTGAGTGGTATCAGATATTCCAGAAAGATGTCAAAGTGAAAGTAAACCACTGAACAGGCTTCGGATGAGGAAGTGAGTGTTGACTGGGCCAGAAACAGGTGCAGCAAATGTGTTCTATGACAGGAAACACTCTCAGTATGATTTAGAATCAATCATAGATAGAGGCAAGGATAGAGTTTTAAAAAAAAAAAAATCAATCTGGCCCTCAACCTAGCCATAATGGAGAACATTAAAGCATGGACCTGTAATGGAAAACAAAATGGGGTAGGGAAGAGATGGGAAAGAGAATACCAAACAGTAGAAAATTTTTCAAATTAATTTGCATGAAAAAACAGTAGGCTCAAAGAAAAGCATCTGAAGATGCTTAAAGATGATGATTTTCAAGAGAAAGAAGAGTTGATTAAAGCAGTGAAGCTGGAAAGAAAGTTTTTCAGCAACTGAAGAAAGTGCACAGAAGTTAAGATCTAAAAGAGGATTATGGAAATAAAGAGCAGGGAATGAACCTGAAAAATACCAGGGTTCTTAATTTCTTTCTGCATCATGGATGATGCTCCTTTGGTCTGGACTCTTTCTTCTCAGAATCATGTCTTTAAATAATTGATGGAAATGTTTATCTCAATTAGAGACTACCAAAAATAAAGATGTCATTGTTTCCCATCAAGTCCAAAAACCCCTTGAAACCTATGCTGATACCTTAGACTAAGAAACCTTGCCACAGACAAAAACAGTGGCAAAGGTAAGGAGAAAAAAAAAAACAAAAATCAGAGGTGATTAATCCTACACACATAACCAAGAATCAGAAGAATGTGCCTTATGGGATCATTGCTTTAGTTCCTTGGATTTGGGGGGAGTGGATGGGATCTCCTCCTTGAAAGGTTCTTGGATTAACAATTCTATATTAACGACCCGCTCCTGTTTGCTTTTTTTTTTTTTTTTGAGAGGGGGGGTCCCCTGAATGAAAACAACATGGTCTGGGATTACAGGAAGGAATTAAGAACTAGGGTGCTAGTTCTGACTGAATTGTTAGCTATATGACCCAAAGAAATGATTTTTACTTTTTAAAAAAGGTAGTGTTCTCTAATATCACACTATCATCATTATGTACAGCATAAGTAACTAAAACAAGCACATTTTGCTTTAAAAAAAATAATAAAGAGGCATAACAGCAAGGTTCTAAAAAACCAACTTACAAATCCTCCTTTTCTTAAACAGGAATCACCAGGGGATGAACTCAATACATATTCCACCATGCTAACTCCTAGTCCTCCACTCTCCGACCGTGGGGACAATACAGAATTGACCTCACTGTTCACATGGAAACTCTGACCAGGTCTTCTCTGCACCATGATGGGCTGGGAAACTGAATGATCTACAAAAAAGGATACACAAACATAATAGAGTACAACTTGGAAGTTCCAAAAAAATTAAGAGCGATGTGTATGTAGTGAGTGCACAAGCCGATGATTGACTTGGAATCCAGATGGTCAATTTAGCAAAATGGCACCTCCCTCCCTCTCTGTCTGTCTGTCTGTCTGTCTGTCCGTCCGTTCCTTGGAATGGCATTCTATACAAAGTGGGGAAATAGTAATACCTTCATTATCCACCATTGACAGTTAACTTTTCCAGATAAATTTATCTCATAAAGTGGAGAAATGCACTTAAAAGGGAAAATGAAATTTTAAAAATAAAATGGAAAGTTAAAAGATAATCATTCCAGTCACTTCTGGGACAAAACTTTCTCATTTTAATTAGAGAATTTTAAACTTTCTAATGCCTAAGCTTGGTGAGACTTGTTACTATAATGGGCTATAATAAGTTCAGTTCTCCATGCATTATAGGGGCTTTCTGTATGTCCTCTAATGAGTGGCTGTTCTCATTAGACCTGCTTTAAAAATCCCCAGCCTACATATGTCACTTAGTTGCTTTAGCTTGCTGTCAAAGTGCCAAATGGCCCATTATGAATGATATGTTCATAAGTATATCAACGAAACATTGAACATAAGACCTAAGATCCTGGCTTTGTGTACAGCTTCTTCCCCCTCTCCCCGACATCCTTTTGTCCCCCAATGTATGAAATTGGGGCTGTGTGTTCAAAGAGGTGGGTTGTTGGAAATCTGGTTACCAACAAGTGGCACGTTCCCAAACTTACAACATGTTAGGCTACATTAAGTCATCAAATATGGTCCTGGTAGATCTGTTGAAGAGCTGAAGGTAGTGCCCTCTAGAACAGTGACCACGCCATCCTGATGACCTAATGCTGATCATTTAATGGAGTCTCGTCGGGTGGAGGGAGGAACAGGACTTTTGACTTTGGGGACATGTGCTTATTTTAAACTGATATAATAGTGACAGTAATATGGAACAGGGACAAACAAATCGCCTGCAAGGGGGACGGGTGGGGAGGTCATTTCATTTTGTCTAAAAAGATCAATAAAATTTTAAAACAGGTGACTTGTGTTAAGTGTGTTTTGAACAAATTGCGTTCCACCAGACCCTAAGTGGTGACAAACCCAAAGAAGAGAGGTAAGTTTGACATGCTCATGACACATGTAAAATCCATGACTTGCCAAATGCTGAGAAAGGGAGCCCCAAAACAGGCATAAATTACAGTGCAGGTGCTCAGTCTAGATTACCTGATGTTCCCCAGGCACTGTCCCGCCATTGATCACCCAGGAATATTCCTTTTGGTCCATCTTTGCTGGAATCATCTGTTTCCCAAAACTTTTTACCTGGCAAGAGCTGCTGCAAATTAAAAATAATAAATGCTTTGAACGAATTCAGAAAGGTTAAAAAAAATACAGTAGTCAACACTTTCATTAGACAAAAGTACTGAAGACGCCCTGAAGAGTACAACCTACATTCAGAGCACTAGCATAGATATGATAAGGGGGGAGGGGAAACATAGAATGACTAAGACCAAAGGGAAGGGAAAACACATATACATACACACCAGCAGAATGATGGACTTCATTCCATTTTACTGATATCCATATAAGTAATAAGAGACTGAATGGCTACTAAAACAACTGGACAAATAGCAATAATTACTGAAAGAGTGAGTGTGCGTATGTGTGCGTGCACAGGCGTGCACACCCGTACACACACTCTCTCTTAAAGGCCTGACACCCGCTCGCCACAGGTAGTTACTCCAACTATGACATACATTAATGCAGTTACTAGAGGAAAGTTTCCCTCTTTTGCTCATAAGAATGAGAGATCTAAACAAAATGCCACCAAGGCCATAGCATTCAGAATTACAACGTGCTGAGGTATGTAGGTAAACTAAATATTTCCATTATTCAACGTGCATGGGAGTAATGAATGTGGTTAACCCCTCCAAAGAGACAAATCACAACCTATGCAGGTCTGCCCCCATCCCCAGTCTTCCCTTGGGAATCTACCCAACATAATGGAGACTTTCCTCCAGTTCTCCCCAAAATACTCACTCTTGCTTTACAAGAGACTCGGTAAAACTAATGCAGCATTAGACACCTAGATGAGAACAGAAGCTACTGAAGAGAGTACTGGGGGAGAACTGAAAATAAAGTCAATCTATGGACCCCCGGTGGTTCAACTAAAAGTAGCCCTGAGGACATTTGTGTTTAGTATCTAAATTTGTTTGAAAACTTTTGATTCATTTCTTTGATGACATTTTTCGCCACCGGATGAACTCTACTTCTATAACTGGGGAGGGGAAACCTATTTATCTTAAATATCATTTAACACTTCAAGTTGTTTCCATTAGAGAACTATGGCATCTGCTATGATGTTTCATGAGAGAAAAAATTTACACCTCAAACCACATAATGGATATGCAAATTTACACCATTTCATACCAAAAAGTAAAATACCTTTAAAGTCAAAAGACAAAACTGAGATGAAAGTGTAAATGGCTTAAGGAGCAATCAAATTATATTGATTAATCCTCCAAATCTAAATCTAAATTTCTGTTCTCTGGTTCTACAAACCTCCCCCTCCCCACCTGTGAACTTGATACTATTATTTCAGTTGCATCTCAAGAGTGAAGCTCAAATCATTGCTCTTTGATCATGAAAAAGTTAACAGTTGGAATATATAAACTAGATTCTAAAACATCAAAAAGTGAAAGGTTTCTCCTAAATCCCACACCACCCTGCAACTGCTGGCAAAAGTTTAACTAACTTCCTATACTGTAACTGATTCATTACAAAAAGATGGAGGCTAATTTGAAATTCACTACAATGAAAAACAGTCATTGTCTACACTCTTAATTCCAGATTTTCTGTGTAATTTTCAAGAGAATAAATAGCAAAAGAGTCTCAAGGTGCACCTAAGTTTACAGACCACAGAAGTTTCTCATACATTTATATGTGATGATTCTTATCTCTGATACGCTGACTCAGACCCTGACTCCACTTAGTAAATTTATGAAGACTTCTTTGTCATACATGATCAATGAAGAGAAAACCTTTTTGCATGGAGGGAAAAGGGGGTGGAAGAGAAGTGGCAGCTAAATTATCAAATCCCTTTATCCAGTAATTAATGCAGCACGGTATACAGAATCTTTCAAATGAAAAGATGAAATAAACTAAAGAAAAGTCAAATGAAAAGAACCTTTGAGACAGGCCCAGATTGACAAGAGTTAAAAGCTGAACAGGATCCTATTGAGTAAATCTAAATGCCCTCATTTTAAAGAAGAGCAAAACTGAAGCCTGAAGGTGGCAAGTGACTTAACCAAGGTCACACAAGGTCCGCTAATAAATAACAAAACCAAGAACTACTTAAAATCAATATTCCTTTCAGTGATGACAGCAATACCTTTCAGAGATTTACAAAGAACTTTTCTTTTTCAAATTATTTCAGTCTTTTATACTAATATGTAGACATCTTCTGAACACAAATTCTGACAGGCACCTACTTCAACTACTTCTTTAAGTGTAAGAATGAGGACTTCCCTTCCTAGTTAAATGATGCTGTTCACAGAAAGGGAAATTCGTTGAGTTTATTATTATTTACTTGCATATATGTAACAGAAATCTGAAAGATTTGATTTAATCAACAGCTCACAACTTAAAAAAAAAAAAAAGCCTAATCCACTGGTCAAATTGCTGCCTTGACTTAGGATCCTAGTTCAACTTGGCTTTAAGCATGATAACCATGTTGCTGGTAAGTACAGCAAAACCACACACCAAATCTGCATTAATGAGGGAAAAAACAGCAAAAACATTCATCCAGCTTCAACCTACTGAAACAGCAAATTGCTGCAAGTCCAAAATTCTAGTTCCTTTCTTACATTTTCTCCTGCTCTAAGTCACTCAAAAAGCAATTCTGGCAGATGCTAAGGATATAAAGGCAAAAATGATGGTTCTTGCCCCGTGTAACACATGCAAATAGAAGCATGCACAGACTCAACCAAAGAGAATGGGGAGGAGAGGAGAAGAGAGGAGGAGAGAGAGGGGGGGGGGGGGGGGGGTGGTTGGGCTGAGCTAGAAGGGAACAAGTGAGGCCAAAGTGAGAAAGAAGCCAAGTATATTCCAGGAATGGGGGACAGAGAGGAGCCTGGAAGAGAAGCCAAGATACAATGTCATAGAAGAGGAGCAACAAGACCAGTCTGGCTATAGCATGAGGAAAAGTAGGGTGTGGCCAGGCCAGATGGCAATCACAATCAGACAACAACCAAATGACTGCAGATCTTACCAATCTAAATTAAATTTCTGAAGGTAACTTCTGGATAACTTAACTAGGCATCATTCTGGGATAATGGGCAATCACTCCAACTTTGTTCAGTTCTCTCCTACCACTCCCTCTGGAAAGAGATCCTTGTTCTCACCTGAGGGTCCAAAGCCCTATGAGCTTTTTGAGGTCTTTGGAAACTCAGACAACTTCCTATGCTTCCTTTTTTTTTTTCATTAAAAGATCCTTTTCCCCCCTAAACTATAACAAAGAGAAACACTAAAACTAAACTAGCATTGTGACTGACACAAAGGAGGTACTTATTAAATATTTGTGTACTCTCAGATCAAGTATTTGCATTTTAACTTTTGAATCTTCTGGAAAGGACAGAATAAATGATAACAATGAGCATCTAAGTACAGGAGACAAGTCTATAGGTAGGAAGGAAATGGTCTTTTCTGTGCCATCCCTAACAATAAAAGCAGCATAAATATAGCACTTTTCCAAAGCAGATTTACAAATGTTATCTCACTGATCTTCATCACAACCTAGGGAGGTAAGTGCTGTTATTAACCCCTCCCCCCATTTTATAAAATGATGGGGAAACTGAGAAAGAGCTAAGTGACTTGCCCAGGATCACACAGCTAATATGTGTCTGAGGCTGGCTTTTGAACCTTGATCTTTCTGACCCTGTCTCCACCTATCTGCTTCCATAAACAACTGCCTACTCTGCCTAAGACCAGGGCCAAACCTTGGTACAAAAAATGGATTCCCAATATAACTGTGAAGACCACGGCATTATTAATGAGGAAACAAAACACCACTGGATTTGGAGTCAGAGGACCAGAGTGAGCATCTGACTACACTAATGACTAGTTGCTTGGCTTTTAATATATCGTCATTCAATTGTTTTTCAGTCATGTCGTACTCTTAGTGACTCCATTTGGGAATTTCTTGGCAAAGATACTAGGAGTGGTCTGCGATTTCCTCCTCCAGCTCATTTTACAGATGAGGAAGCTGAGGCCAACAGGGTTAAGAAATTTTTAAGTGGCTGACACCCGATTTGAACCCAGAAAGATGCATCTTCCTCACTCCAAGTCTAGCACTCTATCCACCACACCACCTAGCTGCCTTCAGAAAAGTTACTTCATCACTATAAGCTTTAATTTCTTCATCTGTAAAATGAAAGAGATGAATTAAATGCTCACTAAGGCTTCTTGGAGATTCCTGTGGATACTATGAATCCTCTGCCAGGCAAGAGTAATGGAAACAATGATATACTAATAAGGATCATACAAACAAAAGCTGAGGAGAGAGGAAAAGGCTTGTGAGGGAGAATTGGAGAAAAAGAATAGAGGGACGCAGATAATGTGAGTAAAAGCAGCAAGGAAAAAAATTATAATAAACCTGATCTCTATATTTGACTAAAGGAAAGAACACAAGAAGGTGTCCATAGATGCAGAATACATTCATGTTGAGCAATGTGGAAAGGAAGAAAAAGGAGAAGAAAAACAAATCCAGGAAAGCAACAGAAAGGTGCAGGGAAGACACCAAACTAAGCCATCCACTACTAATGCCAGACAGAATACTGTTGTTTTTTCCTTTCCCCAAATCTTCTCATTTACATTAATTTCTGAAAATCTGGGATTTCCAACTCAACAGATAAATGTAGTATTGTTATAATCAAAACACTCCTTTAGGAATCTGCTTTCTAGGAACACTTCCCCTGCCATCTATAAGATATGTCTGCCAAGTGTTGCTAGAGATGTTCTTGAACTTGGAAAAGGGAATTATCTAGAGTCCTACTTCATGCTCTTCAATTTTCTTTATATTGGACAGCCTTTCTACATTAAGTTTGGTCAATTCCAAATGAAAATATGGCTTACTTTCCATCTTCAGAATAGGATCATAAGCACTGGCCCACAAGGCACTTTTCTCTGACAGGCAGCTAGCTGCTATTAAATGAGAAAAGTGTTTGGGCAGACAGCTACTACTGAGGTTTAGTGCTTCAGGTCCATTATCACATGTGAGCCTCACCACAACCACAACAACAATCCAGAAACAGGATTACTCTAAGAAGAAAAAGTGGTACAAGAGAAAGAGAACTGGCTTTAAAGTCAGGGGGGCTCTTGGAGAGATCAAGACAGAGGAGAACAATAAGCACCAAAATAGTTGGGACAGTTCTTTCCACATCAGAAATGAAGAGGGTCTAACATCTGAGGAATGGTTGAACAAGCTGTTGTACATGCATGGGAGGGAATACTATTGTGCTACAGGAAACTATGAAGAAGTTCACTGAAAAAATTAAATTGATTCTCAAAGCATCCAGGATTTTCCAGGTTCCTCGTTTAGAAAATGAAAGGATGAACTAGATTATGGATAAACACACTCATTTTCAGTGAGATTAAAAGACTTAGAGCAGTTTCCCAAGAAAGAAGTAAACAAAGACTGTAAACAGGCAAGTTTCAAAGGAAGACACACAAGCTACCATGAAGTATATGAAAGAGCAATTAAAATCATTACTAAATGAGAGGTAAAACAACTTTGAAGGCCTCAGCCACTTCTCAGCTGTGTGACCCTGGGCAAGTCACTTGACCCCCATTGCCTACCCTTTACCACTCTTCTGCCTAGGAGCCAATACACAGTATTGACTCCAAGAGGGGAGGGGAGGGGAGGAGAGGAGAGGAGAGAACAACTTTGAAGTGTCGCCTCAACAGACAGGGAAAGATGACAAAAAGAATAAAATGGTAAATACAGGAGATGCTACAAAAAGACAGATGTGTGAATGTATTCAGCCAGTGCTGTTAACTGGCACAATCAACCATGCCAGAAAGCGATCTGAATTTATACTTTTGGAAATATAACTAAACCAAATGTACCCTTTTATTCAATGCTACCATGATCACTGGGCAATTAACTCAAGCGGGGGGGGGGGGCCCTCACCCTCACCCATGTATATGAAAGCGGACACAGTAGCACAGATGTACAGAATAGCCAGGGGCTGGAAAGAGAATACTCCAACATGGCTGAATAAATTATGGCAAAAGGCTAGTATCAAAAGACTGTGGTAGGGGGCAGCTGGGTAGCTCAGTGGATTGAGAGCCAGGCCCAGAGACATGAGGTCCTGGGTTCAAATCTGGCCTCAGACACTTCCCAGCTGTGTGTCCCTGGGCAAGTCATTTGACCCCCATTGCCTAGCCCTTTAGCCCTCTTCTGCCTTGGAGCCAATATACAGTATTGACGCCAAGACGGAAGGTAAGGGTTTAAAGAGAAAAAAAAAAAAAAAAAAAAAAAAAAAAAAGGGGGGGGGGGGAGATAAAATGAATAGTTCTTCCCCACCCAAGTTTTTTTGAACTGAAGCAAAGTAAACAACCAAGAGAACAATTTGCATAGTGATAACACTAACCTAAAGAAAAACTATACTAACTAAAAGAGTCTCATCAATATAGACCTTTTCTTCCAAAGACTGTAAATCAAGCATGCCTCCCTCCCCGGTAAGAGAGGTAATGAACAGGAGGTGCCAAAAAAAGGAATATACATTCAGGTATGGATCTGTTTTAACTGAAAAAAGGAATACACATATTCAGTCACAGTCACTGTGTTGGATCTGTTTCACTTGACACAAGGAAGAATTCTTATTTGGGGGAGAGGGAATATTTATTGGAAAGTGACACTGGTGAAAAAAAGGAGGGAGCATAGCATCAATAAGACTTGTTTCTAAAGAGGGGAAAGGGAGATGAAAAGATTCCCATACAGGTGAGCTGTCGTTCCAAGCCCCTCTTTCTTTCTACTATATCCACACTGCATTAACACAAAAATGGATTTAACGCAAACCTGTTCATTCATCAGCTTGTTGAAGGAGATGTTTATAGCTTAGTTATCCAGTGTCTAACTTAGAGCATTTGACAAACACTCTCTTATTTGGTCTTCAGAAGAAGCTAGAGACCTGCTGGTTGCTCAGTTCCAATTACCCCAATTCCTAAAACCCTCATTTATACTGAAGTCTTGGAGCTTAGTCCAAAATTATGTCCAAAACTGGTCTTCCTTATATAATTGCACGGTTTTATAGGCTGTTTCCTTAAAAACTAAAAGCATATAAAGTCAGTTTTGTTTCTTAACTGACTTACATGATAGGAAAAACACAGGTTTTCCTCAGAAATGAGATGCAACATACGCAAGTGCCCGGAGACAGGAAATGACAGGACACAAAAGTCATGAAAAGGGGCAGCTGGGTAGGTCAGTGGAGTGAGAGCCAGGCCTAGAGACAGGAGGTCCTAGGTTCAAACCCGGCCTCAGACACTTTCCAGCTGTGTGACCCTGGGTGAGTCACTTGACCCCCATTGTCCACCCTTACCGCTCTTCCACCTAGGAGTCAATACACAGAAGTTAAGGGTTAAAAAAAAAAAAAGAAAGTCATGAAAAGTAAACAGTGTAAAAGAAAAGTGAAAGGCAAATGATGAAGGGCCTCAGCAAAAGGGTTTCTATGTCTCTGCATAGGTAAAAAGAGAACCCATGGATACTGGGGGGGGGGGGGGGGGGAGGCTCACGCGCGCGCGCGCACACACACACGCACGCAACACTTCAATAAAATCTAACAGCCATTTTTTCAACACTCAGGATCCAAGAATCTTTAGACCATCCTTTGAGAGACACCTCGGTTAAATTAGAAGTAAACGAGTTTCCGGTGAGTTACAGAACCGTCTAAGCATAAATCATCTTTTCCATCTCTCTCCACCAGGAGGAGTTGGCTTCACAGATAAAGTAGATGCTTTTAAACTATGGAATTATTCAAGTGAAAGTAACTAAAATGTCCAGATCCACTGACCTTGAGATTCCATTACTAAGCTTATATTCCAAGAAGGCCATTGCTAAGAAGTTCCCACATAGAACAAAATATTTGGAAATTTGCAGCACTTTTTTTCTAGCAAAGAACTGGAAACAAAGTAGATGTTCACTGATTAAGGAATAATTAAATACAATGTAGCTCTTAAAGGTACTGTAATATTACTATAGTATAAAAAATGAATGTGATGAATGCAGAGAAGCCTAGATTTACATGAGCTGATACAGAGTAAACTAAGCAGGGACATGAAAACAATATACACAGTAAAACCAACTTAAAGGGAAAGAACCATTAAAAAAAAATAATACACACACACACACACACACACACACACACACCACAAGTCAATGCTGCAAAATCACAAAGAATAAGCAAGGCTCAAAGGAGCAAATAGCCTTTACTCCAGCCCTTCACAGAGATAGGTTTTTTTTTTATTTATTTTCAAAAATGTCCAATGTATTGATAGGTTTTCCCTTTTTGCCTTTAAAAAAATATTACTTGTTATATGGAATGGCACTCTGGTCAGGGAAGGGAAATTATGAAGATTTTTTTAAGGCATATAAATAAAAATATTAAATAACCCTGCATATGTATACACATACACACACACATCCATATTCCTTTCTGATTACATTTTATTTGTGCTAACATTTCAATCAACATTTAGAGGGTCTATAAATAAATTTGAAGAGTAAGGAAACCCGTTATATTAAGGGAAGCTATTAGAGATTAGGTATTTGCTATAAATAATCCAAAAAGCAGATAAGCTACATAAGCACAATCAAGAGTTGGTTATACAAGGGGGAAGGGGGGGGGGGGGAGAGGTCAGGGTTAATCATATAGACTACAATGAGGATCTAAGAGCATTAGCCAGACTTCTAAATTTTAAAAAATTAAAAAGTACAAACACTTCTAATCCCACCAATAGCTTGTCAATGACAGGGTTTCTTTTCTTCTTTTTTTAATTCACCTAAAAGGAAGAGGTCATACTGAGGGGCTCAGGAGCACATGACGATGGCCAAACTCAATCTGTTGATGATCAACAATTTATCCCATACATAGGCTTGTTTGCCCATAGTTGTTTGAATCTTGTCTCTTCCATTCAGCTGTGAGCTCCTTGAGAGCAGCAATTGTCTTTTACTTTTCACTATGACTCCAGTGAATAACACTTAATAAATGCTTAAAGCCTGACCAAGCACCAGTCTCCCAGGGCCACAACTTTGGAGTTATCCTGGCCATCTCATTCTCTCAAAGACCTGGTGAGTTGCCAAATCTTGCCACTTCTACAGCCTCATCTCACATCCTACCCCTTATCTATATTCAGACAACTATCACTTTGGTTCAAGTTCTTATCCCCTTTCATCTAGATCAGTGATGGGCGAAGTTTTTAAAGAGGGGGCCAAAGGAAAGGAAATGCTCATCTGTCAGTCTGTTTCTAAGGCAATTCTTTCGAAGTTTCATTGTATTTGTCAGATTAGGAATAATGTCGTGCAGCAGGAGAGAACATCTCAGGGGGCCACATCTGGCCCACTGGCTGTAGTTTGCCCATCACTGCTCTAGATTATTCCAATAGCCTCCAATCCAGCCTATACTTTGCTATCAAAGTACTTTTCCTTAAGCCCAGCGCTGACCATGGGAAGACATTCCACCAGTGGCTTCTAATTGCTTCTAGGATCAAATATAAACTCCTCAGTTTAGCTTTTAAAGGCCTCTGTAGCCCCAGAGGCCTCACTAGTCATTCCTATTCCTCCCTCTCTCTCTGCAAACCAACCAAACTGGCTTTCTCTCTTGTTCCAACCTTCCGATGTTTAGGTCTCCTGCCTCTGGGCCCTTGTACAAGCAATCTCACATACCTGCAGCTCACCTCCTTTGTGTCAACATGATCTGCTTCATTTGTTGGTGACGTCTCTCTCAACTGACCTCTTTAACCATTTTGGATTGATTCTCTTTATTCCGAATACGCTTAGAGATGTACCTGTGTCTCCCAACAGAATGTATTTTAAGTAGGGATTGTTCTCTTCTTTGTATCTATATCCCCAGTACCTATCACAGTAGGAACTTATTAAGGAAAGTGCTTGCAGACTAAATTTCATTCTAGTTCTACCCTCTAGAGCCGACTAGGCCAACTCTAATTTCCATCTTCCATATCCTAAGCCGGCATAGACTTGAAGAGAGCTACCAAATCAGAGCCCACCCTTCCTCTTCTCTGCGCAATCTTCCATCTCCAGGCTAAACAGCCTAAATTCCTTTGCCTAAGTCTCATATGACACAACTTCCAGTCCCATAATCATCCGGGTTGCTTTTCTTGGATTCTCTCCAGTTTATAAATCCTGTCCTAAAATATGGCCCCTAGAACTGGGTGGAGTATTCCAAATGAGCTCTGACCAAGGCAGGGAACAGCAGCATCGCTAACCCTAGATACCATGCGGCTCAAAGCAGCTCCACAATGCTTTAACTGCCCTGGCTACAAGAGCACATGGTAGATGAAGACTGTCCTGATCAGTCACTCAGACTTCCAGATATTTTTCAAGTGAAATTGCAGTCTAATGCCTCCTTCTCCTCCTCTCCTTGTACTTGGAAAGCTGATTTCTGAAGCCAACTGTAAGACCTTACATTAATTCCGATTACATTTACGCTTTTTTTTTTTTAAGTTAGCCCAAAGCTTGAGCCTGTCAATTTCTCTTTGAATTATGCCAGTCGTTCCTCCCAATTGTGTGTCATCTGAAAAGCTTATTTGTTATCCAGTAATTCAAATACTTTAACACGGGTAGTTGGCTCAATTACATGAAGACCTAGTACAAGGGGCTATGATTTAATACCCTCAAAAGTGCATGGCCATCTGAGAAAAGAAGTTTTCTGGGAACCTTAAGATTTTTTTTTTCTCCCTGCAACCAAATATCGTCCAACTGAGAGAAATGAACAAACCTCCGAAGAGGATGGCACAATTCTTATTATTGGATCAAAAGTGTCATCATGGGAGCCTGTATACAACTGACAGACCATTTGGAAGGAAGAGGTCTCTAGAGCAAGTACTCCAGTCAATCTGGGTTTGGTCCTGGGCCATTTGCATTAATTAATGACTAGGATAAGGTCAACAAATCTGTGAAAAATACAAATAAGGAAGAACTTGCCACAAGAGAGTAGTTGAAGGAGTTGTCCCTAAGTTTATCCTCTAAAACGGAAGAGAGGACATGCTAGCAGTCCTGAGATATCAGAAGGCTTGTCAAGTGGAAGACAGAATTAAATATATGCCACTTGGTCTCTAAAATGCACAATTAGAGAGCAACTGGTTAGAAGCAGCAGGGAGGTAAGCTTTGCCTAGATTGGGGGGGGGGGGGGGGGCGCCACGGGCGCGCACCTCTCTCAAGAACTAGGGCAATTCATGCAAAGACTAGATGCCTGGGGGTTTTACTGAGGGAATGACAGAAGGAATGCAATATATATACAATAATATTAGGGTTAGACCCTAAGTTTTTCCCAGATTTAAACTGTAAGACATATTCTTTATCAAGTACTATTTACTAATTATTTTCATCTTCTCTTTCAATGATAGTCTCAACTCACAAATCCTCAGTTACTTCCCGTGCCTCCTAAATGGTTTAGGATCAAAATTGTCCAAAACTGAAAAAAAAAAAAAAAATGACATTTCACAAGTTCCAAACTATTTTTGGTACTTCGATTTTCATTCAAACTGCAAAGCAAATGACATTTTTCTTCATATATTTCATTTGGTATTATCAAAATTTTACCTTTGTTTGCTGTTTTTATGTCTTTAAAACTTCCCAAATTTTGATTGAAAAACTTCATAAATTGTAAGGCATCTACAAAGATTACTAGTGAGTAATCTCTCTACATGGAAATGTATGTTAAAATAAAAAGTATTTCCCTAATTGACAAATGGTCACAGGATGTAAAAAGGCAGTTCTCAAAAAGAAATCAAAACTATTCATAGTCATATGAAAAAATGCTCCAAATCATTATTGATTAGAGAAATGCAAATTAAACTCCCTTTAAAAGACCACCTGTCACACCTATAAGATTAGCTAACATAACCAAAAAAGAATATGATAAATACTGGAGGGGATGTGGGAAAATTGGGATACTAACAAACTATAGTTGGGGCTGTGAACAGGACAGCAATATTGAATCACACCCAAAGTTGGATCCAGCAATACCACTACTAGGTCTATGTCCCCCCCCACCCCCTGCCCCCACCAAAAAAAAAAAAAAAAAAAAAAAAAACCACAAAGGAAAAGGACAAATACATACAAAAATATTAATAGCCAAAGAATTGGAAACTGAACGAATGTCCATCAACTGGGGAATGGTTGAACAAGTTGTGGTACATAGATATAATGGAATACTATTGTGCCATAAGAATGATTTCCAAAAACCCTGAAGACGTATATGAATTGATACAAAAATCAGAAGAATACTGCATCCAGTAACAGAAATATTATGCAACGATCAACTGTGAAGACCCAAACTATTATGCAAGAATACAAGATGAACCCCAAGGGACTCACAATAAAAAATGCTATCCACAGTGTTAGAAGGAACTGTTGGAGTCTGAATGCGTATTAAAACAAACCATTTTTTTCACTTATTTCCATACTATATTTCACTTTATTTTTATCTTGAGTTTTTTCTTGTATATTTGACATAGATCTTGCAAAAAATGAGGAATATGGAAATATGTATTGCATGGCAGCATTTGTATAATCCATATAAGATTATTTACCATCTGGAGAGGTGGGGAAGGGAGAGAATATGGATCTCAAAATGTCAGAAATCAATTGTTAAAAATTGTTAATTCTTATAATTGAAAAAAGAAAAAAGAAAATGAACAAAAGGAGAAAGTTGGCCCACCTAGAGATTTTGCTGATTTTTAATAATGTATTTTTAATCAACCTTGTCCCCAACTCAGGCTATATTACAGGATATATGAAAACACAGTAAGTTACCTAGTCTAAACCCTCACTTGTTGAAAAAACAATCACCATAGTTGTAAAGCACATTTAAAAAAAAAAAAAAAACAACAACAGAAGAGCTCCAGAATGTGTTCTGGAGAATTTCTGTGTTCACAGCAAGTGCTTCCTAACCACATGGAAGTGGCAGGTTCTAAGGGGTATACTGAAACATTAGTTCCTTTCTGGCCAGTGGCATAAAGAGAAAAATTATCATGAAAATGAATTAGAAAAGAATTAAAAGAAGAAAAGAGAAGCTAATGCCTGAAAACCCAGTAGATAATCTTAAGGATAAAAAAGATTGACTTGTGTGTGGAGGACATTAGAAGAGGAGAACAGCAAGGGCAAAAGAAATAAGAAGCAGGATTTGTACTAAGGAAATAGAATGAGATAGGCCTTCGGACACCACTAACCCCAGTTTAAGATGGTTGAAACCATGGCATCCCCCTCATGCCTTATAGCAAATCTGTAACTTCTAGATTCTCACTGCATAATCTCTTCAGCTAAGATTTGAAGGAAGCCAGGATATGGGGAAGAGGAAAGAGAGTATTCCAGGCATGAGGTTGTATGCAATAAATGCTGTTTAATTTATTAATAAATTGCAGTAGCAATGCAATAAATGCTATATTATTATGCATTCTTCCTCCCTCCAAGCCATCCGTCACTGGACTAAACTACCTCATGGGACAAATAGTCAAACATTTATAAATAATCCTTATGCCAAATTTAAATGGCAACAAAGTTGGCAAAAGTCTAGTGCTAGTATACTTTTACAATCTTATCTCATGATTTTCCTGAATACACTTTATGTTACAGGCAACTGGACTCTAGATTTTGCAAAATTCACTTCAGTCTCTCACCTTTTTGCCTTTTCCTGAAGTGGCCCTCCCTTCTGCTAACTAATTTCTGTGGATCATCAACTGCTCCACAAAATTTTTCTATATTTCCACCTTCCACTTCACATCTAGAACTAACTTCCCATTAAGGTACCAGCCATTCCAGCTCCTCTCTGAGGACATTTTCACTGGCTGCCTCTCATGCCAAGAATATTTTCCTTTTTATCCCCATCTCTTTGCTACCTTCAAGTTTTAGCTAAACTTCCTGCTCTGAGAAGCTGTAGCATGCACAGCAGCCACATCTTAGTAGCTCATCTCCAAAGATGGGCTAAACCAGGTTGAGGATAATCAATATGCATTAGATGAGTTAGAGACTGTCTATAGAAAAGCATGGGAAGACTTCCCCCAACAGAAAGGGCAGATGAAAACAATGTTACAATGGCCATGAAGGTGGCAGAAGCAAGCAATGCTTAGTCAGATGTCAAAGATGCCATGGTCTGTGAACTGGAATGACCTCCGGGAATTGATGCAGAGTGAAAGGAGCCGATCCAGGAGAACATTGTACACAGAGACTGATACACTGTGGTACAATCGAACATAACGGACTTCTCTACTAGCAACAATGCAATGATCCAGAGCAAGGCTGAGGGACTTATGAGAAAGAAAACTGGCCACACTGAGAGGAAGAACTGTGGGAGGAGAAACACAGAAGAAAAACAACTGCTTGAACACATGGACTAATGGGGATATAATTGAGGATGAAGACACTAAACGATAACTCTAGTCCAACCATCAATAATGTGGAATTAGGTCTTGGTCAATGATACATGTAAAATCCAGTGGAATTGTGCATCAGCTAAGGGGGTTAAGGGGGGTTTGGAGAAGGAAAGAACATGAAATATGTAACTAGGAAAAAATATTCAAAATAAAAATAAAATAAAAAATAAAAAGATGCCATGGTCACCTATTGCAGCTACTTCTGCCAACTACCCGTACTTCCAGGCCCCCAGGCACTGCAATACAACCTAAGGAATACCTTAAGGACCAATGTACCTTCCCATCCAAGCTAAACCACAACCTTCCACTATTTGTTCTCTTTCCCAATTAGAATGTAAATGCCCAGAGAACAGAGAAATAGATCTATTTATTTGCATTCTGGGTATTTAGCACACTGTTTGGCATGAAGAATTTAATACTTTTTCTTTCATGCATTCATTCATAACTGAAAAGGTTTTTACTATAATATACCAAACAAGTGATCATTGGGGCTCCACTTAAAAACATTCGAAGCATATTTCTTGATATCAAACAACTCATAGTGTTTGTTACCCCTGGGGCTAAACAGAACTAGACAAATCCCTCTTCCAGACTGACATCTCTTCAAACACTTGAACATAAGCTGAGTTCTAGTTTTTCCAACAGTTCTTAACAAAAAGATAGTTCTTTCCCAAGTAACATATTCTGAAGTTTACCAAATGGGAAGTTCAGACCTCTATCTCACATGATATTTGATTTATAATCAAAAGGTAGAAAATGGATACATAATCTAAGTTTTAATATTCAGAACACATCATAAAAAACCAGATGACAATCATGTAAGAACTTCCACAACCAAAGCTAAATGCAGAGTTCTTATCCAAACAAGTGTTAAGAGAGGTATCACAAGGGACACTCATTTTATTTATACTAAAAGATTTTTAACAAAAATTTTGGTTTAACTAAAATTTTTAGTTTCGCTTTTAAAACTAAATCTATAAATAAAAGATTTTTACACTCGAAACCTATGCAACTAGGAAAAGGAAAGTTGGCAACTGGGGGAAGGGGGGGATTGTATTCAGGATATCTAGGAAATATTAAAGACCAACAGCCAATCTCCAAAAGATAAGTGGCCACAGAATATGAATGAAGTAGCCACTTCTTGAAAGGACTGTAAATACTAAAACTATATATTGTTGAGATATAGCAATAACAGACTAACTCTTCTACAAATTAGAATGAACTGGGAAGAGCAGTTCTTCTTTAGGACAAACACAACCTAGAAGACAATGACCAAAAACAAAAGCCAATGTAGCCAATTACCAACCAAGAAGGAGTACAAAATGAGTGTTATTCATACCAACAAAATAATTTGAAAATAAGGAAACAGAATGGCCAAAATAAATTGTCCCAGCATTCACGATGCTTATATATACTCTGGTTTGTTTAGAAACTCAGACCATAACCTCAACATTCTATATGTATTTTTGTTAACCGTAAGGTAGACTGTTCTGTATTGGGGAACATAATACACAAGTGATTTCTCTGCTAGAGGTCTTGAGGGGACAGTCCATTTGTTTTCCTAATTCATAAAGGAAAAAACTGGAAAACTGATTCAATATCATGAAAATCCCTAGGGCATAGCAATAGGAAAAAATTTTAAAGGGGGGGGGGGGGGTGACACTTGAACCTCCCTCACTCTCATCTGAAATGGTAAAAGGAGAGAATACAAATATACAGATCTCACACACATAACACAAAATACATTCCAGTCAACAGGGAAAGGGAAGACATCAACAGGTAGAGAGAAGAAAAAGGAGAGGTAAATTAAGGGAGTGATTAATACTAAACAAAGTAAACTTAAAACTAAGGAATGTACAAAAAATATTTATGGCCACTCTTTTTTCAGTGAAAAAGCATTAGAAACTGAAGGAGTGCCCCTCAATTAAGGAATGGCTAATCAAGTTGTGGTTATATAAATTTGATGGCATAATACTGTGCTTAGAAAAGAAGGGATGGTTTCACAGAAACATTGGACAACTTGTATGAACTGATATAGAATGAAGTAAGGAGAATCAGGAGAAAGAGTTATATAATGACAATAATATGATAAAGACAAACAACTTTGAAAAATGTAGGAACTCTGACCAATACAACAACCAAACATAACTCTAAAAGACTTGGGATATAACATGCTACCTTATTTTCCCTGTTTGATTTTTTTTTTTAAACCCTTACCTTCTGACTTAGAATTGATATGCATTCTAAGTCAAAAGAGCAGTAAGAATAGGTAGTTGGGGTTAAGTGACTTGCCTAGGTTCACATAGGTAGGAAATATCTGAGGCCAATCCTATTTGACTTTTAAAAGAGATTCACAATCTCCTTCCTTTGGGGACTTACTCTCCCCACATACTCTATGACCCAGTGCCACTGGTCTCCTGGCTGTTCTGAGTACAAGAGAATTCATCTCTCAGCTCTAGGCATTTTCCCTCCCTTCTCCTCTCTGCCTCTTGACTTCCTTAAGTCTAACATGTCACCTTCAAGAGGCCTTTCCCAGGTCTCTTAATCTTAGGGCCTACCCTCTGAAACCATAGCCCAGTTAATCCTGTATACAGAGTACAAATAATTCTGTGTGTTATTTCCTCATTAGACTGTGGTGAGGGTCTCTTTTTGCCTTTCTTTGCATCAGCAGTGCCTAGCACACAGTAGTCACTTAATAAATGCTAATAGACTGGCTTTAGAGAGCTATTGGACTAGGGAAAGCCCAAGACCCTTTTTTCTTGGATGAGGTAGATAATAACAGCAGCTGATATTTCTACAGCCCTTACTATGTGCTGTGTTAAGCACTTTAAAATTGTTATCTCATTTGATCCTCATACCAATTCTGGGAGGTAGGTGCTATTTTTATTCCCATTTTACAGTTAAGAAAATGGAAGCAGAAAGAGGTTAAGGGAATTGATCAGGATCTCACAACTAGTAAGACAAGAAATCTGAGGACAGATTTCATACCCAACTGCACCACCTAGGCAAATATTTATTTTACTTTACTCTAAGTGTTTGTTTGTAACAGGCAGTCTTTTTCTGCCTTCTATTCTCGTTTGGGAAGGGGGAGACTAAAAGAACACATTTTCTTTGATTGAAAATAAATAAAATTTAATTTTAAAAACAATTTGCTAGAGAGGTAGTATGCTTAGATGATGAAATACTTCTATGGCCACAGGAGAGAATTAAGTGCAGAAACTGCACTTAGGGAAATTAAATAGAATCCTTTCTTGTTTCAATAATAGAAATAGAACTGACGCTCATGTCACTGATCACTTGAGTTTTACAGGACTTTTAAGCTACACTTTTTTGCTTTAGGAGGCGGGATCTGTCCCACAACAGGTTCAAAAACACAAACCACACATGTTAGCATAGTTCCCAGTATGAGGCCCAACTGGATTGAAGCCATAGAGACCACGAAGACATTTTCAAGGGGTCCAAGAAACACTCTGTGAACACCATACACTGTTTTATGTCAGCTGTAATCCAATGGAATGGAAAAAAAAATCCAAACTTGCAATTCGTGGACTGAAGTTCTAGTCTTGGACTGCTCACTGGCCAAGTGAGGGAAAGGGGGAAGGCATTTCACTGCCCTGGGCTAGTTCTTCATCCATAAAATAAAGAAACTAAAACACTGGACAAAACCCAAAGATCCTCTGAGGCCTACAGAGGAAAGTAACAAAACCCCCAGCTCAAAATTACATTAACTGCCACTCTACATAGGCAACAAGTGCCAAAGAGCTCCCTTTCACCATTGCTAACCCAACAGGCTCAGCCTGGAGTTCTAAGCGATCAGAGCTTTAGCTCTGCGTGTCACTCTTAGAAGTCGGTTTTCTTTACGGGGATAATGCCGCAAACAACTACTAGCTGTACTGAGAGAGAATGAGACTTCTTAAACTCAATGTGATTACTTCGCCAGGTGTTGTGAGGAAAACATTTAGAAAAGCACATTTCACTGCTATTGGAAAAACTTAAAATCACTGACTCAGATGGGCAGAGTAGATTTTATCTACTAATAATACTTCTAAGTGGTCTTCCTTTGATGAGAGCCACAGCACACTTTATAAAAAGTCAAAAGACAGTAGTGTTAGCTGTGGCTTTTCCATTTCTTACTAATTCTTACTAAAGAATAACAACAATCACACATAAACCACTGCTCCATGCAAGCTTCAACATGCTACACGAGAAAAGGAATTCCATCCCAGCAGGTGGCTGATAGCAAGCATGAGTCATTAATCTGGCTGTAACAAATTCTATTAAATCAAAAATCCCGTATAGAAAACTGGTCAGTTTATATAGATCAGGATTCTTAATTGTTTTTGTTACAGAACACTTGGGCTCTCTAGAATTGGCGGAGGGGAGGGGGGGTCACATACTTATGGTTTAAAAAATGCTAAAATCTCAGGAAGTCAAAATAAAGATATAGGGTTTTTTTCCCCCATCGAAGTTCAAAGAAGCCCTGAAATCTCTCCCTAAAAAAAACCCTACATACCAGCTTGAGACTGAGGACCCCACACAGTAAGAATCCTTGATATAAGTCAGTCTCTATAAGGGACTCAATACTGTTCTGCTATTTATCAGTTATGCCATTACGGTGCAACGGAAGAAAAATCCCAAAATAAACTGCTTTGGGAATAATAAGCAAGTTACTTAGCCTCGATTTCCTTATTAGTAAAAGGGAGATTATCATCTCACTACCTCCCTCAAAGCATGGTTGCTAAGAAAGCCTTTACACCTAAAAGCTCCAGAAATAAACACTTTGCTTAGCATTGGGAAATCTGCTAAATATGCAAATGGCATTAAAAAGGACATTCCCCATGTGAAGAGATGAGGTGTGCTCCCCTTGAACTTGAGAGCTAAAAGCTAAAAAGTCAAAGACATGGTCATTAGCAAAATGAATAAGTAAAAATGAGCAATGTGGTGGGAACCGATCTGACTCTTCAGCAGCTTCTTTTCATTTGCTCCTTTCTAAAGGCGCTGCATCTTGATTTAAGTATATTTAAACAGACGAAAGAAACATTGTTTTACTGCCCTCACTGGAATAAGTTTTTAAGTAACTTCAAATACATTAAAAATGGTGTTCACCTGCTTGTCTTCTCAATGAGGGTAGAGGTGAATGAGGAGAAGAATTTGCAACTTAAATTTTTTTTAATGTTAAAAATTGGGTTTTTTGCATGTAATTGGAACAAAATACTAAAAAAGAAAAAAATAGAGTTCATCTGTATCTTTACACATCTAGCAGGCCGAACAATCCTCCCACCCAAAAAGGCATTCTTCCTGGCCCTACCACTTCAGGCAAGCCCCATCCTCAACAGAAACCCTTTCCAGATTCCCCAAAACCAACAGTCCCAAACCACCTAGCATTTAGCTATTTTGCAGGTATTTCTATACATTTCTTTTCTATTTTTGCTGTCTCAGATTTTCTCTGCATTTAGTTCCTCCATCAGAAAAAGGGCTTCTAATGAAAAAGGATCACTTCCTTCTTTGTACCTGCATCCCCAGGGTTTTACCATAGGCCACATGCTGCTTAACAAATACTAGATTCATTGATCAACTGGTGCCTCCAGGAGCAATAAAGAAAGGAGAAGGGGGCTCACCTTTACTGAATGGAAGAGTTTCTGTCATCTGCCTCTCTCCCTCTAGATTTCCCTGCCCCCCCCCACCAACATAAACAAACACACTGAGCAAAGACCACAAATTAGAAAGTTCAGCCTTACCTTATAAGCTACAACAAAAAAAGGAAGATTTGTTGTTTTTAAATATCATGCTTAAGGTTTAGGCCCTTTGTCTACTTTTAAACTGAATCAAGAAAAGATTAAACACCCTACTAGGGGAGAAGCCAGCACAATACTTTGAGAATTCACACACTCAGAAATTCAATCAGGAAACTATGAACTTTTTTGATGAGAACTTAACCTTCAGAAGGTGAAGTCAATCCTACAGACACTGCCCCTTGGGCAGTGCTAGGTAATTTTGGAAACTGTGATTGGACTCTGTGAAGAGGGAAGAGGACAAGAAGTAAGGCCTGAACTCCTTCAGGACAGATTGTCTTTGAGAAGATAGTCTGAAGAGATTGTCTTCTTGAGATAGTGTTAGAGAGAGCTTCTCTGGAGGATACAGCTTGGATCTTGGCCTCCAGAGCTCCGCTTCTACTTGGACTCTGACTCTTGGGCTACTTTGTTGAGTAAGTAAAAGGCTGACCCCTTTCCTAGCTTCTGGAGAGACAGGCTTCCAACTTGGAGGCCACGTGGTTACTCACTACCAGCCTTCCTGGTTGAGAGCTAATTAATCTTTGCCTGGATCAAACAGACTGAAAGCAAAACATTTAGATTGATAGGATAGATAACGTCTCTATCCCCCAACATTTCTCTTTTTTATTGTTTCCTCTTTATTTGTAAATATTTGTAAATAAATTTCTGACTCAAGATATAATACTGGTGACCACATAATTTCATAAAAGCATCGTCCAACTGTTAATTTTAACCTTTATAAGCTGAGCGTGTCCATGGCCATCTGCTATGTATGCATAGGTGGGAGGAAACCTAAGAAAAAGCAATGTCCAGAAGACTGCAAGAGGATTAAGAGCTTAAGAGGGAAGATTCTGTCCAGAGGTCAAGAAGGATGAAACAGAAGAAAAGCCAATGGACTTTCCAGTTAAGAGATCATTAAGCACTTTGGAGAGCTAAATAATAAAGTTGAAAGTCTGGCAGCAAAGGTCTGACAAGGGAGAGAAGAGGAAATGAAAACAGTAAGTAAATTCAGCTTTTTCTAGTTTGACTGTGAAAGAGAAGAGAGATGGCCCTGTTTATAGGCATCAGAGTCACAACTCGCAGATAAGAGAGGATCAGATTTAGTCCTGGGCATCTAGTCTCACTTAATGGAGCTTAGGTTGGATTTCTATGGAGCCAAAAACCCACCCTCCTTTAGCTGAAAGCTTTCTGTCTTCTCAAATACTACACCACCACCACCACCACCACCACCACCACCACCACCACCACCACCACCACCACCACCACCACGCACATGCACACGCACGCCTGCCATCTTATTTTGGTGGTGATTTTTTAATAACTCCATTGCATCTGTACCACTATTGATATTCTCTAGTCCAGTGATGGGCAAACTAAGGCCTACAGGCCAGATGTGACCCCCTGAAATGTTCTATCTGGCCACAAGATGTTATTCCTAATCTGACAAATACAATGAAACTTCAGAAACAGACTGACAGATGAGCATTTCCTTTCCTTTGGCCCCCTCTTTAAAAAGTTTGCCCATCACTGCTCTAGACACATCTACATCCTTGATATCAACTCTCCTGAAGTCCATACTACAAATCTAGCTAGCCTTGCAGTTTTTAATTGCTAAATGTCTAAAGCAGCTTTGTAGACAACTACAGATGTTACTGCTTAGCTCTTCATTAGTCTCCAAAACTAAAGACACAGTTACAATTTGTGGAGACCAATGGGGTGCTTAGTTTTTAACCTTTCTGCCACACTTATCTATGAGACTTCTAGGATTCCAATATGACTTTATGTGAAACCTTTGAAGAAATAATTAGTGAGCTGGTACCTAGTTTTTGACAAGTGAACTATTGGAAAGAAGCAGGAAAATATGATTTCTGGTTTCTTTAAAATGTATGTCAAGTCTTATTTTGGAATCTCAAACTCTTAACTCTTCAAAATTTTTATCAGCAATTATCCTATTTCCCGAGCCCCTCCATTATAAAAGGAATAAACCTAGCTTCCTGACTATAAAGACAAATGATGAGAAACAGTTCTCAATTGAGGAAAGAAAACAGAAACGGACTAAACTGCAACACTTTTGCCAAACACTCTAGGGCTGAATGCATACTGTCATATTCAAACTCTTTCATAATACTCATCGAACAAAAATAAAATTGGCATGAAATTTGAGTTTTAAATTCTACGATTAATCTCTTGCCCAAGAGGAATCTAAAACAAGACGTCTAAACCTACAGTTTATTCTGTAGATTAACATTGACAAAATCTTGAGTAAATCTTCCCCAAAAGAAAAGGCCTGAAATACCGATGCTCTATCATTGAATTCCTGTTAAAATTCTAGGTACAATTGCCTAGAATACAAATAATACCACCAGGAGGTCAGAAAGGGAAATAAAAAGTACAATATATACCAATATATTTGCAGAAACACTTTGTAATGGCAAAGACCTAAAAATGAAGCAAATGCCCATCAGGTGGGAAGTGGCTAAACAAACTGTGGTGCATGAATGTGAGACAACAATAAAAAATGGAAACTGAAAAGATCAACAACATAATCAAAATTGAATGCTGCAAGATTGTATTAACCAAGTTTGGCTGGAAAGAACAGATATAAGACAACAGCTCCCACCCCCACACCCCTACCCCTTTCTTTGCAGAAGTGGGAGCATCATGAGTGTGAGATACTGCAAGCAAAGTAAGACTTTAGAGGTCTGGTTAGTGTCACAGAACTTTTCTTTTTCTCAGTTCATTTTTTTAAATTATTATAAGAGATCTATATCAGACAGATATGGAAAGAATGCAGTGATAAATACAGGCAATTTCAGAATCAGCTAACAGTAAAAAATTATTCTGTGGAATCATAACAACTAAGCTTAGCCCCAAAGAGCTATGAGAATGCACCTCCCTTCTCTGCAGAAGTGAGGGGGCCTATGAACACAGAGCACTGTGTATACTGTCCAACTTGACTGGTTTTGCTCAACTCCTCCCCTGCCCCCATTCCCAGGCCCTTGTTTTTATTATAAGGGATAATTCTGAAAGGGGGAGAGGGAGAGGGAGAGAGATACTGGTAAATGAAGTGATGGTGTCAAAACAAAAGATACCAATAAAAAAAATGCATTGGGAGGGGGAAAAAAACTCCAAGCAGGAAGTCTTGAGTATTAAAGCCCAATGGAACCAAAAAAACCCAGTATCGTACAACCAGAAGATTGTAAGAGCTAAGTTAGGAGCAAAAACTAGACAACTGAGAGTTCTGGAAACCAAATACAAAAGCAAGCAAGAAATTCAGGATCAACATATAGATCATAAAACTGGAAGAAACCTTACATCTAGTTCAAACTTCTTTTACAGATGAGCAAACTGAGGCACAGAGGTCAAGTATCTCATCCACTGTACACAGCTACATCAGGGCAGTAATTCTGTAGCACTGGTACAAAAAACACATATGAAAGATAACATTTGTCCCTGTTTCTATAAAAATTTTGGTGAAGACTAGGAAAAGGAAAGATTTGGAGTACAACAGGTAGTATTATTTATCGACAGCAGGCAGCCCAAGCCAAGTATTGGTTCGTAAGTGATAAAGCAAAAAAGTATGCTAAGAGAGCCACCAGGGAGAATTTAGCAACCCAACATTTCACAAGTAGAGTTATATCATTCCAAGCAAGGACATTCTACATAGTCTTTTACAACTAATTATTCCTGAAAATGGTTAATCAGTAAGCAACTAGAAAAGAAAAAAAAAAAAATCAACAGAAATACAGTTTAGCCAATACCCATTTCAATTGCATTTACTGACTGCCATTATTCCTTGGTAGTGAAATATTCTGAGCTGGAAAATGTTATTTCTTATTAGTGGTTACCAGCCATATCCTGACTCCTAATTCACAAAAGTTCAGATACAATTTCAACAGAAACTCAATCTGAAATTAAGAATCCAGCACTTAGGCTTCTCACTATCAATTTCAGTTCTGGGTCTCAAAAGGAGGAACCAATAACCCTCAGAAATAGGTTATCATCATACTATTTAGAAAATCAATGCTCTCACTATGAACATTTCCATCAACTGGAAAATGAGGCAAACTTAAAGATTTGCTGCTTAAAAGAAATTTTCCGGAAAACTTCTTTAAAATTATTCCATTTAATATAAATGACTGTGTTCATGTATTTGTCCCTTTTTTCTTTTTAAAGGTAGAGCTACACCAGCAAATAGTTACATTTATCCCACTCCTATTACAAGAATGGTCACAAAGAGAAGAAAGGACATCCTTCTGAAACTATATAATTAAGACATTTTAGGAAAGACAATTTCTTCCTTCCTGGCTCACTTTTCTTTCATACCAGTTGCACTTACCTCTCCCATGGCTCTTCCCTCTAAAGCAAGAGCTTGAAAATCATGGTTCAGTTCATCCATAGATCGTACCTGTTGTTTTAAAGAAGGAAAACAGACATGTCAGCATCTTGATTTTATATTCATGGTACACAAAGTAAAAGACTTTCTATGGTTGTCGGGTCTAAACCCACAAAGTCTTCATCAATGAAAAGCTAAATCACTAGTGTCAAACTTTCACTCACCTTTTCAATCATGGACACAAAAATAACCACTAGAAATATTCACAGATCTTTATCAAGGGAAAACAAAAACAAAACCTCCCTACCAAGAATGTTATTGGATGACTTTGGTTCCTGGCAATGCTAAAACACTGAAGGTTTTTGATTTTTCAATTTGATACCGTGATCTCAAAAAATACCATACATTATTTTAAGCCATCAGCACTCCCTTTCTCCCAGAATAAAACTTTCTAAAGTGTGTTTTCAGGTAGGCATTTATTAGGTGAGTACACTGCTCGGAGTTGGGGAGAGAGAAAAGGGTCTAAATAAAATAGCCTCTGTAGGAGATGTCAGAAAAATGCTAAGTTAATTCAGTTATACCCAGACTCTTCTGAAGTCCTTCTAACAGCCCTCCCTGCCACATGACTCCTCCCCCCTCCCACAGTGTATCATGTCTACTCTGTTAACCAAAGTGATGTTCCTTAAGCAGGCCTCTGGCCGTATCACTCCCTAACTTGAAAAACTACAATGCCTCCCTAGTGCCAATAAAAGCCCTTCACAACCTTGCCACAAACTCAGGAAAAGTCTCACTACAATTGTATTCCCAGTCTACCTCTCTGGTCTTTTCAGCCAACATTCAATCTTCTATCTTCCTGGCTCTGAACAAACCATCTCCAATGTCTGGAATATCATCTACCTCAATGAATCCCTCACTTCCTTCACGAGAGTGCTCACACACCATCTTCCACACGAGGTCTTCCGAGATTCCCAGCTGCTAAATGCCCTCCTAACTACCTTGGATTTCTTTGTATTCACCTGGTGTTTGCTTCTTTCATCTCCCTAAGAAGAACTGAAGCTCCAGAAGGTCTGGGATTTTTTTTCCCTTTCTTATATTTGGATCCCCAGAACTTAGGACAGTGCTTGGCACACAGTAAGCAATAAATGAAGACTTGATTGATGGACCAGCTGATTAAAACAATGGTCCCCAAACTTTTTTGGCCTACCGCCCCCTTTCCAGAAAAAAAAATATTACTTAGCCCCCTGGAAATTGTTTTTTTTTTATTTTAATAGCAATTAATAGGAAACATAAATACACCTGTGGCCATCACCACCCTCCTGGATTGCTGCAGCACCCACCAGGGAGTGGTAGCGCCCACTTTGGGAATCACTGGATAAAAAGTCAAGATTAGGAACAGCTAGATGGCTCAGTGGATAGAGCAATAGGTCTGGAGATAGAAGGTCCTGACTTCTAATGTGGCATCAGACAATTATTAGCTGTGTGACCCCAGTTGCCTAGCCCTTACCACTCTTCTTCCTTGGAACAGGTATCAATTCTAAGTTATTGATTCTAAGACATAAGATGAAGGTTGTTTTTTTTTAAATAATGATAAAAGGTCAATACCTAGTGAGGCACAGAAAGGTAGCATTTAATTACTCCATATAAAAATGACCCAGAAGACAGTGAAAGAACTGGAGGCCATGCCATACAAGAATCAGTTGAAGGAAATAGAGATGTTTTGCCTGGAGAAAAGGTTAACTTGGGCAATATCTGTTATTTAAGAATCCAAATAGCTATTGTATGAAACTGAGATTAGGTTTTGCCCAGCTTAGGACCAGAGAACAGAACTAGGAGACTGTGGGGAGAAGGTGGGGGTCATAGATTCTTATAGCTGAAAAAGAGCTGCTTTTTGAAAGCATGTAAAAGAGCTCAAGTTCTATTAGCTCACCCTTATTCGTTCTTTAGACTTTAGCCACCAGGAAAAATGTCACCCCACCCAATTTAGAATTAAGTGGCAAGGGGGGAGGTCTATGACCCGCATGTGCTGGTGAGTGACAAATCAAAAACAAGTGACTGCCCCCAGGCAGTCTGAAACAAGATTGAGACTGTCATTTGTCCACATGGAACTGGAGGGTGGACGCGGAGAAGTGAGGAAATGAACTATCTTTTAAATATGATGGTAAGGGGGGCAGCTGGGTAGTTCAGTGGATTGAGTCAGGCCTAGAGATGGGAGGTCCTAGGTTCAAATCTGGCCTCAGACACTTCCCAGCTGTGTGACCCTGGGCAGGTCACTTGACCCCCATTGCTCATCCTTACCACTCTTCTGCTTTGGAGCCAATACACAGAAGTTAAGGGTTTAAAAATGAATGAATGAATGAATGAATGAATGAATGAGTAAATAAATGAGTGAAAGAGTAAATGTGATGATAAGTTCCTGTGAGGAAGATTTTGCCTTTTGAACCTGGCCTTGAAGGATCTGGTGAGACCTCAGACTGCTTCCTTTTGAATTGTCACGTGGGTAAGTTAGGCTGACTCCCTTTCATTTTCCTTGGTGTTTTCTGGAGGCCCTAGCCTCAAAAAGAGGCCTCTCATCTTAGAGGAAGCCTCGTGGCTAAAAGCCTTGTTTAATTAACCTCTGCGCCCCCCTTTGTCGGGCTTCTGAAGCCTTTCCTGGTTCAGGCCTCCAGACCAGGCTGAAATAACTCTCTCTCTTTCTTTCCCTACCTTCACCCTTCCTAACTGTAAACTTAAAAAGTCATCCTGACTTGGGTCTTTTATTTTGTTTTGGAATTGGATTCCTGGCTACCAAACTTTAAATATCCAGTCCAACCATAATTTTTCCCCTTTTACACAATTCCATCTACAACAGCTGTGTCCATCTGCTTCACCTCTCACTTTTTTAGAATATGATCCTTCGTGTTCAGGTTATATATTCATCTGAATTTATTGGGGAATATGGCATAAGGCATTAGTTTAATTTCTGTCCGATTGCTTGCCAATTTTCCCAGAAGTTCTTAGAAATGAAGAGTTCTATCCTGAGGAATTTGTCTTTAAGTTTACAAACACTAGGGTACTTCTCTGCAGGTGACATTATGTATGACACATTACAGATATCTTCAGTTGTTTTTTTTTTTTTACTTTATTGATCAGTTACACTGGTTTTTTATTAAAAAAAAAAAAGATTCCAATTTAAAAAAAACTTTTAAAGGGCAAATCCTCTTTTTAACAATAGTCAGCATCTATTTAATCAGCTTCAGTGAGGAGAAATAAATGTCTCCTGAGTAGAGCCCGTTCCAATTTTGGACAGATATAATAGAAAGTTTTTCCTTATACTGCACTGAAATCCACCTTCCTCTAGTGCTAACCAACTAACCAACAAGCCCTGTAGCGGGTGTGACCCAGTCCTTCTTCTGGGATCTTTATTCAGCCTCAAACAGAATGCTTGGGAGGAGGATAAACAAATGGACACTGGCAACCAGGAGAGCAGAGTAGTTTTGAATAGAAATAAAGGAGGCCACAGAGTTGTAAAGGTCTTATCAATGACCTCAACCTTGAGCAGGGAAACAGAGCTGCTTAGGAACACAGATTAGAGCTGTTCCAGTCTAGTCCAGGATACTCCCTTTACAAAGGCTTTTTGACTAACAAATGAGGAAAATGAAGCTCCAAAGCAGCAAGTGATTTATCCAACATCTTCCACACAGCAAATGGTAACTAACCCCCAGATTTCGTGTTCCTTCAGATCTCGAAATGGAATCTAATGCTCCTTCCACCACTCCTCAGGGCCCCTCATCCTAAAATCAACATCAATGGAGAACAGTTAAACAAGTACTTGTATCCTTGCCCTGTTCCTCCTGTCCTCAGACTTAACCTGGTGAACAGGCTCCTGTTTTTAATATAAGCTCTCTATGCTCATTCCACTTCCCATCCAGAGTAAAGCTACTTCCTCCAGTGCTATCTCTGAATATCAATTCTCTCCCAACAAAGGCTTCTGCTACTGACGGTGGCATCAAGAACAAAGAAGGTTACAGGGTTTAGTGAGGGGGAAAAAAAAAACTAGACTATGAGTCAAGTGACCTCATTTCTAGTCTCAAATCTTCCATTACTGGGGGTATAACTTTACACAAATCACTTGACTTCTACTTGACTCTGTTTCTTCATCTGTAAAATTATACTATCCCTTCCAGCTACAAAATTCTAAAACTTAAAACCAGAGGAAGGCTATGTGAGGATGGAAAATAGTAGGAGGAAAGAAAGGAGAAGAGCCTCATAAATCCAACAAACATTAATACAGCACTTACTACCTGCTAAATGCTGTGGAAGTGTATTTAGAATTGAATGAGCAAACTGTTTTAATGAATACAGAATTAAAACCATGCAAACTCTTGAGAAAATTAAAATACATAATTATGAAGCAATATATATTGGCAAAATATAGTGCTGACAACGAAGCTAAAAACTAAACATTTGAAGGGCAGTTAGGTGGTTCAGTGGCTTGAAAGCTAGACCCGGAGATGGGAAGACCTGGGTTCAAATATCACCTCAGATACTTCCTAGATGTGTGACCCTGAGCAAGTCACTTTACCCCAATTGCTGGCCCTTATTCAGAGACAGAAGACACGGGTTTAAAAAAAAAAAAAAAAAGAAAAGATCTGAAAACCTAAGATATGTATATTTCACATGTCTTTGCTATTCAGACTAAAGGACTAAATGCTATAAAATTGTAATATCCAGATTGAAACCTTAAATCATACAATCTGAGAATAAGGAGGCAATGCTTGTCATTACAGAGTAATCAAGTTTTAAAGGCCTTAAAAAGAGGAACTATGATCACATTACAAGGTGTTTGTTTGCATTATTTAAATAAGTACAGTGACTATTTCCTAAAATTATGCCAAATGAAATTGGATGGGCCAGGGAGTTCTCTGCAAACTCAAAAAGGTCCCATGAAATGAAGTGACTGTGCAATCTTCATGTTACAAATGGGGGGGGGGGGGAGAGTGTGTCCCCATAGGGGCATAGAGAAAGGAAATCTTTGTATTAAGATAGTCCTGTAAGTTGAACAGAATTTCAACTAAGGCTCAAAATTGCCATTTAAAAAAAAAAAAAAAAAAGCCTGTTTACCTAACACAGCTGGATGAAGAAAACTAGTACTCTGATCAAATTTTCTCCAATTTCCATAAGGGAGGCAGAGAGTCAAAACAGAGCATAGAAAAGAAAGCAGGACAGGCGAATGAATAAGAAGGCTGAGTGCTGCAGCTCTACAGTAACAAGTAAATAGGCAAAAGATACTTCATAAGGGCAAGCAACTTTGATTAAGAATGGGAGCTCCTAGTAGGGAGGAGAATTGCTCTGGCCTTGCTTTATATCCCACAGATGCCTGGCACATAGAAAACCCTTTAAAAAGTTTTGTTGGCACCATGGAATCCTACTATATTAGGGGCTAAGATATCTAGTCTAACCTCAGCTTACAAATGGGGACATTGACACCCCTAAAACGAACGCCCTTATTATCACTGTTCTTTACTACAACTGAATAAGCAGAGGACAGAAAGAAATCACATAAATTTCAAACAGCAAAACAACCCAACGGAGCACAGCTCTCTCCTCCTTCTCCATCACAAACATTTTGCGTAACTACAATGTCCAATTCAGTTAGCTCCATTAAGGAATCATGGCCAGAAAATTCTCAGCAAACTTCCCAACTCTGTTATAAGTAGTCATGGGCAAAAACACTCATGATTCTCAGCGATTAGAGCAGAATTACCAAATCGATTTCTGTTGACTGGTTTACACAATGAATCTGGCTCAGAGAAGACAGGAAATATTAATATCTTTAAGAATCTTCATAAGGATTTCTAATTGATCAAATGAGCAAAAAAGATCTGAAAAGATAGTTTTCAAAGGAAGAAATCTTAGCTATCAAATAGACACATTAAAAAAAAAACCACTCCCAATCAGTAATAGAGAAATACCAATTAAGATAATGTGGAGCTGCACTAGAATAATTTATACAAGAGCCAAAAAATCACAACTCTGAAAGAATTCTGATTAGCAATGACCAAGGCCAATCCCAGAGGACCAACAAAGGACCAATAAATACTACATACCTCAGGCAGCTAGTTTCTCAGTGGTTAGAGTCAGACCTGGAAATAGGAGGTACCAGGTTCAAATCAGACTTCATACACTTCCTAGCTGAATGACCCTAGACAAGTCATTTAACTTCTATTACTTAGCCTTTACCATTCTTCTGCCTTGGAATTGATATTCAGTATCAATTGTAAGACAAAAGATAGGGGATAAAAAAAAAAAAAAAACACCACTACATATATCTGTTTTGATTACATAAGCTTGATGTAAGTTTTTTTTTTTCTTTTTTAAAGAAGGAGGTGAGAAGAGAACATAAATGCTTGTTCAAAGACCGGTTTTGAATTTTACAGGGGAAAAAAAAAAAAACTTTCACTCTATGTCCACACCCCACAATGTACCCTCCTGCTCTAGACAGGCAGCCAAACACTGTCCTCCACACAGCTCCACTCCAGAGCAACTTTCTCAAGACCCATCACAAACTGAGAGCACTCCTGGGATGCTAAGAAAGTATTGGGCCCAAGACCCCAGTGTGCTGGGATCTCAGCAGCCCTTACTGCTCCCAGAATCCCTTATTCTCGTGGCTCTTAGTAAGTCTGATATAGCAGCAGCAACAACTCATTGGCTCCTAATCCCAATATTTTCCCAGGAATGCAGATAAATTTGCAATGGGGGGGGGGGGGAGGGGGTCCGCACGCTCTACAAGGATTCTCTCTATCCTGTTTCCTTCTGTTCTTTTCTCTGGCCCTCAAAGTATCTGCCCTTTATACCATTCTGTTTCCTTTTCAGGTTCTAATCCTTACCTACGTGCTCCTGTATAAACCTATCTTGTGGTCAGGAGTTTCTCATCCATCTACCTATTTTTATGATTCCTCCCAGCACACATGTATTTTTATTACTCTATTCTTCTTTCCTATATACAGAATCTTCATTACAGTCCCCAACAAAAACCCTATTTGCTGTGCTAACAGAGTTTTGAGAAAGAAACCTCAATATGTTTATAGTTACTTCCTCTCTGGTGTCCAGTTCTGTTCTTAAAAAAATTTTTTTTGAGAAATTTGATTTTGTCACTTCAGCCAAGGTTAATCGGGGCCCAAATAAAGTGAGCCATACCGAATAATCAAGAGGGGTTTAATTCTTAATATCTGCTGTGGTAATCAATACTAGCCACATACTCAGGACACCACTTCCTAAGAAACCAAATGAAACAGAAGTTTGCCTGGGATTCAGATAACAAAAGTTAATAATGTACTGGCTATTTCTGTCAGGCCATGCTGTGTCTTGAGAAATTATTCTTTGCTGTGAGATCCAAAGGAATATGTGTTGGTATGTATATGCAGTTAGTATACACACTCAGAATCAGAGGACCTTCCTTCCTAGTAAAGGTGAAGAGAGACTGCTGACGTTTATAACTCACAAGCTCCCTTTTTCCTACATTTCAAAACTTTGTAGAGTCATAAAACTAGCGCCAAGTAATTCCTAGCTAAAAGAACTTAAATTAGTTGTTCTGAAGTCTCCATTCCCACACTGACCTAATTGACCTTCTACTTCAGTGGTCCCCAAACTTTTTTGGCCTACCGCCCCCTTTCCAGAAAAAATATTACTTAGCCCCCTGGAAGTTAATTTTTTTTATTTTAATAGCAATTAATAGGAAAGATAAATGTACCTGTGGCCATCACCACCCCACCCTGGATCACTGCAGCACCTACCAGGGGGCAGTAGCGCCCACTTTGGGAATCACTGTTCTGCTTGGTTCCTGTGGTCCTAATATCTTTTGAGCTTGTCACACTCTCAGCACTGACTTCCCCTAGAAATTCTAATTCCTACCTCCCCTTATCTCCCATCTCATTCTTCCCAAAATCCATCACAGTCAACCTACCAGATAAGAACACAAGCCTCCTGACAGAAAAAGGATTCAGAAATATGGAGCTAGACTCTCCTGAGCCCTCCATGGCCCATACATGTCCCTTGAGATCCGTGTACTCCAAAAAAGGAAAAGTTATCTAGCAAAAATGTTGCCTTGCCTGTTGTCTTTGAGGCTCCAATTCATCCGGATATTGTAAATTCTGTTCATACCAACTTAAGAAAAATAACCAGGAGAACTACTCCATCAGTGAATTAGGTCATCCTACCAATGCTGCATCTCGGGGAGCGGCAGAACTGCTGCTCAAATTCCTCACTGTCCAAAGTGGAGAGACTCACTGATTTGGCAAGAAAGTTTGGGGAAACATGTGCCAAGGAAGTCTCCTGTTTGCTCCATCCAAGACTTAGTGCCACTGACATCATAGATTGAACTTAATGCAAAAACATGCCATCTGCTCTGCCAACACTGGGTCATGTCAGAAGGTCATCAAATTGAAGACGTCTCAGAACTTCCCTGACTGGCTGAAGTGAACGTGAGGGGTATAAGAAGACCAAGGAAGCAGTCTGGCATCTTAAGGAGCTGGAAGCATGCAGTGACCTCAAAAAGATCTATGCTTCACACCATCAATAATGCAGACAATTATAGTGTCAAGGCCCTTGCAGAAGCAGTCCTGGCATTACTCTCCTTAATGTGAGCAAATTGAACCTTTTTGAGACTTGCTACTGGTAGGCAAGTGGGCTGTTCCAGTATTTAGAGTAAAAGCGCCTTCCAGTTGGGTGACCTGTAAAGAACATAGCACAGGCCTGCTCCCCTGAAGAGTCACTACAACCCTCCCACGCACAAAATGACCACAACAGACCAGGGATGTGGAGGACCTGCCATGCACTATTCAAAAAGATTCATTATGGAGCACTCAAAAACAATCATGGAGAAACCGAAGCAGCCATGTGCCAAGACAATTTGCCAAAATACATTTCTATGCTAGGCTAAGAATCAAGAGAGAGAAAACAAAAGAGCTGCCATTCTAAAGATGAATATGGTGGCCAAAAAAGGGTTGGATGAGAAGAAGCAGCTTCTGGTAATCAGAAACAAAGTAAGTTAAGGGCAGAAGAAATCTACATAAAACGAAAGTCCAGAAGCAAAGAAACTGAACAGCAATCCCCCAAAAAAAATCTCTGCAGAAAAGAAACCTGCAGTAAATCTATTTATCCACTGGCCCACATTCCATGGTCATTATGGTGAATTTCTAAAGAATAAATATTCGGGGGGGGAGGGGGGGAGAGGGGTGTCTACCACCAAGATGAAGATAAGTTACAAGAATGGGCCACTGCTCAAAAACAAATTTTACAAAGCTAAAAGTAAAGCCCTACACCTAGGCTACTCGAAGTAAAAATGAACAAAGCTAGGATAGAGGGTAGGCTGGATAATCTGTATGGACAATACTTACAATATTGAATGTTACATTCAAAAGACATGTGCTACTTTTTTCTCATCTATAACACACATAATCTTACTGAAAATGTATGAAGGCAGGAAGGCTTTCTCATATGATTTTCTGTAAAACAAGTGATTAAAAAGTTTTACAATAAACTTGATTTCATTATGTTTATTGTTATCTCCAAAAAAATCACTTGATTTAGTTGCGTAACAGCCTTAAAGGTAGCTCCCTTTGGTCTGGGACAGGGTTTCCACAATGATGAAATCATAAAACTGGCATATTTTTACAAGGAATGAAGAACATTAAGCATTGAAAGAATACAGAAACTAGTAGGAAGTGATAGAGTAAAGAAAGCAACACCAAAAGAACAAATACACTAACCACAACAATGTAAATAAAGTCAACATAGCTAGGTAGGGGGCCTCAGGTCAGCGTTAACACTATATTGTCCAAGTTCAAGAACACTTTCTTTCTGTTAACCATCCATAAACTGTTTTTCAGGGAATGAGGAGGAGAGGGGTGCCGAGAAGGGGACTATGGAGGAAAGTATTATTTAGGTGTTTATTGGAAGATATTAGGGGGGAAAGCATCTTTTTTTGTTAAACCGTTACCTTCTGTCTTAGAATCAGTACTTTGTGTTGGTCCCAAGGCAGAAGAGTAGCAAGGACTAGGCAACAGGACTTAAGTGACTTGCCCAGGGTCACACAGCTAGGAAGAATCTGAGGCCAGTTTTGAACCTAGGACTTGCCATCTCTAGGCCTGGCTCTCAATCCACTGAGCTACCCAGCTGCCTTCTGTCCCTTTTTATAAAAGTGCTCCCATATATGTTAACGCAGGGCAACTAGGTGACATAGTGCATCAAGTGCTGGGCCTGAGGTCAGGAAGATTCCTTTTCCTCAGTGCAAATCCAGCCTCAGACACTTATTAGTTGCATGGCCCTTGGTAAGTCATTTAACCGTGTTTGCCTCAGTTTCCTCATCTATAAAATGAGCTGTAGAAGAAAACGGCCAACCACCCCAGTATCTTTCCCAAGAAAACTGCAAATGGAGTCACAGTCAGACATAACTGAAAACATGTTAAGATAATAAAGATTCTCTGAAAGATACAACCAGAAATAACTAGATTCATTGACTTCTGATTATCAGTATTCAAAGGTAGGCATACAACAAGGAAAAGGCATTTGCTACTATCATGGCATCCTGCCCACAGTCCACATGGAAAAGAATCTCCCTAAAGATGCAACTATTCATAGATTATAATCTTCCTTGATTGCATCAAGGTTCACAAAACTGAACACTTTTCTCAGTGAGATACATATTCATTCAAGAAATCAGAAAAATAATTCATAGACACACCAAATGGATGAAAAGGGCCCAGTGGGCAGATGACAGAGTATTACATGCGTATATTAGGTGTGTATGCATGTGTGTATGTGTAAATGAATCAGCACATGAAAGACTTAAATCAATATAGATCTATCTTGTCAGGACAATGAACTGATTCCCGGATTTAATCCAGGAGCTAACAAGAGTGGAATGTACTTCAAAAACCATGCAGCATTTTTCAACAATCCTGAACTTCTCCCTCACATATACAAAAACAAAAATTTAACCCCAACATGCAATTTATTACC
The DNA here is from genome assembly GCF_016433145.1 of Gracilinanus agilis. Lineage (NCBI taxonomy): Eukaryota > Metazoa > Chordata > Mammalia > Didelphimorphia > Didelphidae > Gracilinanus > Gracilinanus agilis. The sequence continues at coordinate 69,820,121 of NC_058132.1, forward strand.
AATGACACGATATGAATGAAAGAGTCTGAAAAAGGATAAATGTTCAAACACCGCAAACTGTCATGGATCACCAAAAAGGGAAGTTTTGAATAGAGGAATAGCAAAATGTCCGGCATACTTCCACTGTTGGTAGAGTTGTGAACCTATTGGCAAAAAGGGACTAAATCACTTGTACTTAAAATGCCCTAGTAATGATGATGATTAGATAGATAGATAGATAGATAGATAGACAGACAGACACACACGCACGCTAAAACGGTCAAAAGACATGCTCATAAAAGCAAATTTTGAAATAACAAAAAACTACTAAAGTGGGTACCAACTGACTGGGAAGAGTATTTTTAGGAAGTGTTATATGAATGTAATGGTATATTTCTGAGTTATAAAAACTCTGTGCAAATAATACAATCGCAAACAATGTAAATGAAAAAATTATTTAAAAGATAATAGAAGAAACCATTTTTTAAAAGTTCAGGAAGGAAAAAGAAAGGGGGAAAAGGGGGCACCAGGAGGAAGGCAAGGTAACAGTCATGGAACTGCAGAATTTCTTAACTTGAGGATGCTACAGAGCTCACATATGCCAAAATCCAGAAAACAACTGGAAGATGCCTTCAGGAATGTCTAATATCCGCTGTAAGATTTCCATTAAGGGAGAAATCCATTCACTCTCAAAACAGTCCATTTCACTTGAGATTGCTCTAATGGCTAAATCTTTTCCTCATGTAAAGCCTAAATTTGTCTCACTATAAAATCTATCCACTGCCACAATTTGTTTAAATACTAAGAAGAGGGAAGGGGTTAAAAATAACCCTAGAGACACTTTCTCCATTACAACATTTCTCATCAAAAAGCAAAGCATAGGCTCTAGATTACAGGTCAAAGAGTATGGCATTTTAAAAATCTCTCCAATGAAGTCAGATGGGAAAAGTACAATACATAACAAAATATTTAAAACAGCAATTTTTGCAGTAGCAAAAAAAAAAAGAAAACAAAATAAATGTCCATTATTTGAAGCATGTTGAAAGAAATCAAGGCCTATGAATGGGATAGAATATTACCATGGTAAGAAACGAGTATTAAAAATACTGATGTTGGGGCAGCTGGGTAGCTCAGTGGAGTGAGAGCCAGGCCTAGAGACAGGAGGTCCTGGGTTCAAACCCGGCCTCAGCCACTTCCCAGCTGTGTGACCCTGGGCAAGTCACTTGACCCCCATTGCCCACCCTTACCACTCTTCCACCTATGAGACAATACACCGAAGTTAAGGGTCTAAAAAAAAAAAAAAAAAAAAAAAAAAAAAAAATACTGATGCAAAGTGAAGTAAAACCAGGAAAACAATATATAATTGCTACAACAATGTCAATGGAAAAATAAAGGAAAAAATGCAAACAATGTGGTGGTGTTACAATAACCAATTTTATTTCATCAGAAGAGAGATAGCCTGTGCCACCTGCCTTTCCAGAGATAAAAGGAACTGTGGATAGAGAACAGTGCATCCAACTTGATTTGTGTCTTTAGTAGTTTTGCTGAACTTACTTTTCACTTCCTTATTCCTTTATATGACAGAAAACAATTTAAAAACAAGATAGGAATAAGATTTTTTAAAATTAAGGAATAATCTCATTCTACCTGAGTCTAGAGTGGGGGATAAGAAAGTGAACAGCAGAAGATATTTTATACTCACCAGAGAAATGAACCACAGGAGAAATTTATCACAATTAAAGTATCCTAAAAGAATGAATAATGAAAAAAGGGAGATACTGGGGTCAAATAGCTTAGAAGAAATGGAGTGAAGGAGCTATAACACCCCTATTTACAGCTGCTCAGGCTTAGTTACAAATGGAGAATGTGAACCTGTGATCAATTAAGTTGATTTGGCTCATGGACTCCAGTTTAGAGTACCAGCAGAGCTATCCCTACAAAATGGCCAAGGCTCTGAACAAAGTCATTGCAGGAGCTGCAAGTGTAGGCATCTTTAACTTCTGCTGACAGTTTCGTTGAACTATCCCAACTCTGAATCCCTCTTCCCCTTCATCTTTCCACACTATGTCTTGCCAACCACCAACCAATCCCTCTCCAGGATCCTGAATATCCTGGAATGGAATGGAATGGAATGGAAGGCAAGCCAGCAAACAGGGGCCTTAGGAAAATCATGTTAACTAATAAACAGAGCTATCTATCAATATCAATCTATCAACAAGATGGAATCAACATGACAATTCTCAGAAAAGCAGTAGCTACTCCAAACTTCCATTTGTTTCCTCAAATCCTCTGCTGAGAGTAACCAGACTCTGCTAAATAAATAAATAAGAGGCCATCCATCATGACCTTCCTCTATACTTCAAAATCCAGTAACTGATGCAAATTTTCTTCTCCTTGGCTCCAGACTGAGAAAGAATTGGCCAATCTCCTTAAAAACAACATGACCCTTTCTCCTTTTTTTCAATTAGGAAAAAACTGCCTTTTCTCATTCCCACCCTACATTGGGGGAATTTAAAAAAAAAAAAAAAACTAAAAAATGACACCCAATTGGAAACATGGATAATGAAGCAAAACAAATCATCCATATAAAAAAGATAGAGGTGGATAGGTGGGTGGATGGGTGCTTTCTCTCATTCTGCATTCTAGAGCAATGATGGGCAAAACTTTTTAAAGAGGGGACCAAAGGAAAGGAAATGCTCATCTGTCGGTCTGTTTCTAAGGCAACTCTTTCATTGTATCCTCCTCATTGTATTCGTCAGATAGGAATAATGTCACAGGGCTGGATAGGACATTTGGGGGGGGGGGGGCACATCTGGCCCGCAGGCCATAGTTTGCCCATCACTGCAGTCTTTCACTTCTTGATTCTCAGGAAGTGGGCAGCAACATTAGTCCTCTGGAACTGTGCTGGTCATTTCTACTATCAGAGATCTTAAGCGTTTCAGAACTGTCTGTGATGTTTTTGTGCACGCATGCTTACGGCAGATCCAAGACTAGAGTGGGTCACTGGAGATGGAAGAATGGAGCTCTGAAGTGGCTCTGGATATTGCACTGTCAGCATAACTGCCAGTAACTACAAAAGCTCCAGCCTAAGTGTTCAAAGGGATTGTTCCACTGGCTAATTATGAGCTGTTGTTAGTTCCTGTCAGTCCTGAAGACCCCACTACTGTTTTGGGGAAGGGCCATTAATCATTAAGGTCCCCCCCCCAGCCACCTTTACCATTTGAAGGGAACTATCAGTCACAACACAAACACGTTAACTCACTTCGAAAGACACTTACTAGAAGTCTGGTGATGAAGACAACAAAAGCCAGTTGGTCTCAAAATGAGCTCGTATTTATAGTTGGCTGCTCTAGGACCAGACTACCCAGAACTGGAGCTGGATCTGACCTCAGCAGTCTGGTGAGGCTGGTGGACCACTTCTCCAAGTAAATGCATTAACCAAAGGAAACCAATTGTGCCGAGTTATCCAAGACCAGAGAAACCAAGCACACTAAAATGAAATGGACGCCAGACTTTAAAATGTGAAGTATATTTTCAAAGCCACTTTATTTGTTTGTTCATCACAACAAACACAGAGCTCCACTTTCCTCCTTCTGTCCCCTGTCCACAACCCCCATTACATACTAAGGATTATGGCCTTGCCGAAATAATGTGGGCTTAGAATTTTCCAAATAGAGACGGGGGATGGGGGGATGGGAGGGGGACTCTCTGACAATTTCACTTGCTATCCTCTAGCTCAGGGGCTGGCAACCGTTTTTTGGCTGTGAGAGCCATAAACGCCACATTTTTTTAAAATATAATTTCGTGAGAGCCGTACAGTGCTCACAGTGTAACAGCGCCTGAAAAATAATGGACTGTATGGCTCCTGCAGAAAGAGCCATACATTGCCGACCCCTGCTTTAGAGTTTATTTGCTTTCCATATAATACCTTTGACCCACTGATGATGGGGGAGAAGAGAATGAGACTACCTATTTCTGAGATTAACACTCATCTCTATAAGAATGTCTGAATTCTGGGGCAGCTAGATGGGTTTAGTGGATAGCATGCCAGGTCTGCAGTTGGGAGGACCCGAGTTCAAATTTGACCACGGATACTTCTAGCTGTGTGACCGTGAACGAGTGGGACATGTTACTTAACTCCATTTGCATAGCCCTTGCCGCTCTGTCTTAGAATTGATACTGAGAAAAGGTAAGAGCTTAAAATTATTTTTCTTAAATTCGAAGTAAGCAATGAGTATGATTTCAGTCTTCAATGCATTGTTCCACCTTTCATTGTAACCTAATTCCCAAATGAGAATGAATTTAAGTTCCTTGAGGATCAGGGATAACGTCCTTATTTTGCCCTGTCTTTATCAACCCACAGTGCCTAGGGATAGCTTGCAAACAGCAAGCAATAAAATAGATCTGGTCAATGGATGAATTATATAATGGATGGCTACTACAAACAATAGAGAACTAAACTAAAATGACTTGTTTACTTAATAAGAGTAATTTAATTTCCAATACCAATTTCAAGTTTGGTCAAGAGAAATTAGTTGAGAAACGGGAAAAAGATTATTCCAACTTCTCTCACTAACATGTTGCATACAAACTATAAAGTCACCTGAGAGACACACAGGCTCAAAATATATATGGGGGGAAAGGGGAAGGAGAGGCAGAAGAGACAAGAACAAAAAGAAAAGTCTTAAATATGAAAAGCTATTTACCCAATACGCCTAAGAAATTTGTCTATATTTGATCTCTATACTCCAAGTTGAAGAAATACAATCCAAACTTTGGGCATGGGAAAGCATGTTTTACAACGGCATTTACCTCTACTGTAAATCAGAGAAAGAAGAACAGATCTTAGATATCCAAAAATATTTATAGCAGCTCTTTTTGTAGTGACAAAGAACTGGAAAACTACAGGAAGGCTCATGAATTGGCCAACAGGACATGAATATAATGCAATACTAGAGTGCTGTGAGAAATTATTAAAGAGACAACTATCAAAGATATCTGGGAAAAGTTAACATGAACTGATGCAGAATGAAGTGAACAGAACCTGGGTAACAAGTTATCCTGTAAAAAGATTATTTAAAAAAAAAAACAATTTTGGAAGATCTACGAAATCTGACCAACATAAGGTGCAGAGGACTGATAACGAAAAATGCCATCTACACAATCTGGCAGAGAAGAGCCAGAAACAAAAGAAGAATGAATCATCTTTGGACATGATTTGTGTGGAGATTCCTAATGTTTTGCTTTGGCTGTATAACTGTTACAAAGGTTTTGTTTTTATTTCTTTCTCAACCCCCATGGAGAATGGCAAGGAGGGGGGAAAAAAACCACTTCATTCCTCAATGATCACCCCCTCCTATTTCCAAAACTAACTCTAATTTGTATTATAATCTGTTCTTTTATCTTAGGATCTTATTTCTCCAAGAAGACTATAAAAATCTCATTTTGAATTTCTTCAGTAACCTCTTTATTTTCAACAGCAATGAGCCCTCAAGACATGTTGGTTTATTCACTGACTGACAGAACTACAGAAATACCCCCAACATGGCACTAGAAGGAAGGCAAAAATGACTAGTAAGGTCTCAGATTATTGCAACTTGCTTTTAAAAATATATACAAAAAGGTTATCATCATACTATAAAAGGCACTTTTTTAAAAAAGCCTTCTAGCTTCTAGCTACTCTGGGTCTGGAGGGGGGGGTGGAGACACACGTTATGTCGCTTTCTAGCTCCACAGAACACACTTAAACTACACAAGAAATTCTGTATCTTTTTGGTGATTTTAAAAAAATTAACTGTCTCAAAAAATAAGGTTAAATTTAGGTTTATTGTTTCCTTAGCAACTAAGTGAAATTACAGGTTCTAAGGATTTCATGCTAAAATAATCTAATCCAACACTATAATTTTAAAGATGCTGAAACTGGGGTTCTAAGTGGTTGTTAAGCGATTTGGTCATCAGTCACACTGATCTTTGATAGAGCAAAGACTTGAACTCAACGGTTCTGACTACAAAGCCAAGGGTCTTTCAATTAAAACACTTAAAACAACCACACAAACACCTGGCAGAGCCTAAGAAGACTAATAAACTCCATCTACCTCATTCCTTTCCCTTCTGTTCCCTTGGTAAGTGTTCCTAACAATCAAGGTTTATGGGAACATGATGAATATTATGAAACTGAAGGAAAGTGACTGAGTTCAATTGGGCTATTGCCAGTATTACTCCTAAAGCCCGTAAACGGCGTTTCCTCGGGGGTAGATGAACTGGCCAGAAGACCACAAGCATCACACAATTGCACAGGTTTGTGGACTTTTGTCAACCATCAATCACTTGGGCTGACTTTTCTTTCACTCTCTTAAAAAATGCTATTTTAGGAGGGAACAAGATGGGGCTCCATGGATTGAGAACCAGGCCTAGAGACCAGAGGTCCTAGGTTCAAATCTAACCTCAGATACTTACTAGCTATGTCACCCTGGGCAAGTCATTTTAACCCCTATTGTCTAGCCCTTACCATCTTGTACCTTAGAACCAATACACAGGATTGATTCTAAGATGGAAGGAAAGGGTTTGAAAATATATGTACTATTTTGTCACATGGGATGGCTTTCTGGGATGGGTTAGCAATCTCTCTATGTTTCAAACTTCAATGTTAAGGCTAAAACAGCAACTAAACTTAATATTAGAAACTATACAAAATGAAATTATATACACAAAAAGGTGGTCAAAGACACAGATGATGAAGTGTACCCAAAGGGAGGCAGTACGGATCTGATTTAGATTTGTTTCTGGTGAAGATTCATTTCACTATTTAGTACTTATAAATGTATATTTAATCTGTATTGTGATTATTTAAAATTCATAAACTATTTTTTAACCTTCATCTCCTGTCTTAGAATCAAAACTGTGTATTGGTTCCAAGACAGAACAGAGGTAAGAGCTAGGCAAAGGGGATTAAATGACTTGCCCAGGCCAAACAACTAGGAAGTATCTAAGGTCACATTTGAACCCAAGACCTCCCATCTCTAAGGTCTGCCTCTTAAATCACTAAGCCACCTAACTGCCCCCCATGGGTTTATTTTTAAGTGAAATATAAATAAGATAGGACAGTGATGGAGAACCTTTTAAAGATGGGAGTGCCCGGGGGCAGCTGGGTAGCTCAGTGGATTGAGAATCAGTCCCTAGAGATGGGAGGTCCTAGGTTCAAATCTGACCTCAGACACTTCCCAGCTGTGTGACCCTGGACAAGTCACTTGACCCCCATTGCCCACCCTTACCACTCTTCCACCTAGGAGCCAATACACAGAAGTTAAGGGTTTAAAAAAAATGTTAAAAAAATAAACCCCCCAAAAATAAATAAAGATGGAGTATCAGCACCCCCCACTCCCCAGAGACCAAGTCCTGTGCCATGCTATTGCCCCACCCTACCCCTTACCCCTGGGGGGGAGGGGGGGGGAAGGAAGTGCTCTCCCATTGGGCTGCTGGGTGGAGGGGTGGGAGAAGTGAAAAAATGTCCTCAGGCACAGTGGAGAGGGCCAAATTGAGTCCTTCTTTCTAGTAATGAACTGCAGGGGTTGTGTGCCACCTTTGGCACCCATGTCATAGTTTGCCATCACTCAGATAAAAAATAGGAAATGATTTTATCCAGTGGACTTCAAGTCAAGTCAGAAAGGTCCCAAAATCTCTTCTTTTGAGCAGGTCACACCTTTGTTCTAATAGCTTACTGTTCAAAGTTTGTGTGACAATGAGGAAAATCACTAATAATGTGTTTTAAAACTCTTTTACCTTCTTTTGTCTTAGAAGTGATACTAAAGTATCAGTTCCAAATATTAAGGGCTAGGCCGTGTCTGAGGCCTCATTTAAAACCAGGATCTCTCACCTCTAGATCTGGCTTTCTATCCATTGAGTTACCTAGCTGCACACCCCTCCCAAAAAAAAAAAAAATGTTTTAAGAACCTCCTAGTGTGGACAAGCTTCAGGAGCCCCAGAGCTTTGTGACACTGAGAACATAGGCCCAAAAATACACAAATCTATAAGAGAAATAATAAAAGAAAATGCTTCTGAAAAAAATCTTTAGTTTTTACTTCCCTTGAAAATAAAAAAGCAAAAATATGCATAAATGACATATTTGATCATAGTACAGTTAAAAATAAGACTTTTAAAATTCAAATACTTAAATGGATTTTTCTGACCAATTTTCTGATCAATAAGGCTACCCATTTTATCCATGTCCTCCCATGAGCTCCACACCAATGTGCAAGGAGATTGTGTGAGAGAAAAGTGAGCACCCCCGCCTACTCAAGTTAAAAGAGCAGAAGAAACAGGAGTTCATTTCTTCTTTCTCCTGAGAAAGGGCACCCCACTTAAGTAAGGCAGAAATGCAAATGCATGGGCCCAGATACAATCATTATGTATGTTCCTAACCCCAGACACACACCCCTCCACACAGGATTTACAATCTAGGTGTGAAGTCTATGAGCTCATTACTTGGGAGTTAAGAGTGTCATTCTAAATTTTCATGGGTAAGAAGAGATAAGGAGACAACTGGGCTGGCTGAGTGATGGATGACTTCTGCCTCTTTTTAGTGTCAGTTTGTCCTTGGATAAAAGGGGTCTCTCATTCTCCCAACTCACCAGGTCTACCTCCTAACTTTACTAAACAAAAAATCAAGAAGTCCTTGAAACTAAAACACACTGGCTTACACATTCCATTCTTAATTGGGGTGTAAACTGGAGGCTTTACCTTGAGAATCACACTTTTACTTCATTCAATATCTTGCTCAAGTTCTCGTAACATGAAGAAAATACCATTGAGGGGGCAGCTGGGTGGCTCAGTGAATTGAGAGTCAGGCCCAGAGACAGGAGGTTGTGGGTTCAAATCTGACCTCAGACACTTTCTAACTGTGTTATCTTGGGCAAGTCACTTGACCCCCATTGTCTAGTTCTTACTGCTCTTCTGCCTTAGAACCAATACACAGTATTGACTCCAAGATGGAAGGTGAGGGTTTTAAAAAAAAAAAAATACCATTGAAAAACATTCAGCTAACTCTCTCATCTCCTACCACAATGACCAGTCTATCCTTTCTCTCAAACAAGTAATCCCTCTTAACATCTTTTAATTCAGTTCCTCAAAGAACCTCATTAGTTATAACTTACAGCATGCTCATAACTATCAGTTGTGTCTCTACTGCCTTTTCTGCAATATTCATTTTCAACTCTTCAGAGATTGTAGTGCCAGAGAGGTGATGGGCTAAAATATGGAAAATAAGATATTGGCATGGTGGAAATTTTGTTTTGCTTAACTATATTTGTTATAGAAATTTTGGTTTTCTTTTTTGAATTAGAATTTCTTATTTTTAGAATTTAGACTAATTTTATTAATTTTTTTAAGCCCTCACCTTCCATCTTGGAGTCAATACTGTGTATAGGCTCCAAGGCAAAAGAGTGGTAAGGGTGGGCAATGGGGGTCAAGTGACTTGCCCAGGGTCACACAGCTGGGAAGTGTCTAAGGCCAGATTTGAATCTAGGACCTCCCATCTCTAGGCCTGATTCTCAATCCACTGAGCTACCCAGCTGCCCCAGGGCACTCCATCTTTAAAAGGTTCTCCATCACTGTCCTACCCTATCCTATTTAGATCCATCCCTGTCCTATCCTATTTAGAATAGGTTCTCCATCACTGTCCTATCCAATTTAGAATAATTTTAAAAGAGGGAAGATAGGAAAGACAAAAAAAGTTATACAGATTTTTTAATCAAATTTAATTTAAAATTGTATAGTAGGTTCTTTAAAAGTTTTCTGCATAACTGACAAAACTAATAAAAGGCCCAAGAGAAAAGATGATACGTACCACCCAAACACACAGAAATATGCAAAACTAGACATGATTATTTCACAAGACAGAATACTTTCTAAAACTTCTAACAGAAATGTTTGTGCTCAACTGTTTTTCTGTGTCACAAGAAAGGTTCAAATGGAAGGGGGGGGGAAGAGTGATGATAGTATAAAAACCATCGTCACCAGGCATCAGTAAAATATGCATTTTAAGTATATAATAAATAATAACTGATAATAATGCCTCTTAGCATTTTAATTGGAGGAAATAAATCATCATTGATATTTATCCTGCTCCTTACACACACACACACACACACACACACACACTCACAAATGCGTGAGTTTCACAGTGAAAAGGTAACTGTAATTACTGATTTTTCCTTAGCTCTTCTATTAAAAGATATCTTTTTATTTCCTCAACTCACATTATAAACAATGCATTAACTACCTATGTTCAAGAAAAATAAAGATGAGACGTGGCACAATCCCTATGACATGCATAAAAATAAATGTGCAACAGAGGAGGAGAATGTACTGCAAACAAAAGGCTTGAGAAAAGCTGGGAAGGGGATGATAACTTCTTTGGGGAAAGTGGAGGTAAGTTGGGGAAGGAAGGGTAGCACCACACTAGAAACCAAGAAAAGTTGTCAGGAACATTTGCTGCTGAAAAGGGCTCTTTAAAAAAAGGGAAAGGATTTCAATCCAGGAGCCAGAAGGGAATGAGTGCACTACAAGTGTGCAAAATGGCTAACTCAAATCCACAAAGGCAGGAAATGGTTGAAAGAGTTGTAAAGAAGAGATAATATGTCATTTGGAATAGAAGGAGGTCTAAGTTTAATAGAACTATAAGATGGGACTACTGGAATTACACACCATAAGTGACTAAACAATTCATCTACTAAACATTTATTAAGCACCTAATGTATGGCAGGCACTGTGCTAAAGGAGAAGACAACACATAAGTGGAAACTGGAAGGGAGGACAAAGAACACTGTACACAGAGACTGATACACTGTGGTAAAATCGAATGTAATGGACTTCTGTACTAGATTTTTCTACTAGTAGCAATGTAATGACCCAGGACAATCCAGAGGAACTTATGAGAAAGAACGCTATTCACATCCAGAAAAAGAACTGTAGGAGTAGAAACAGAAGAAAAACATGATCCATCACATAGGTTGATAGGGATATGATATGGGTTTTAATGTTAAAAGATTGCAAATATGAGTAACATGAAAATACGTTTTGAACAATGATACATGGAATTGCTTGTCAGCTTGGGGGGAGGGGGGGTTAATGAATCATGGAACCATGGAAAAATATTCTCAATTAAAAAAAAGAAGTTGTTTTTTTTTCCTACTGTCTGGGATGTCTGCACTGGTTACACCTCTGCAAGCTTCAGAATGAGCTAAAAAGATAGAGGAGAAATTCTACTCCCTGCTGGTGCCAGAACTACACAGCTATTTTCTTCTATCAATTGGTCTATCAATATATGATCCAGGGTCCAAGATTCTTCTTTACCTCAGAAAGACACCTCTGGAGAGAGATGCCCACTTTAGTCCACCTTGGATCTGTTACCTGAAACTGGGGAGTGAGCAACATAGCTACCAGCTGGCACCTGTTCCCTAGGTCAAGGTACTTTTGTCTAATCTCCAATCCCATATAGGAACAGCCTCTATGATATCCATGATATATTCTCTCTCTGCTTGAATAATTCCATTGATGAGAACTGCAAGATCTCAAAAGGCAATCTCATTTGCCTCTCTGTAAACTAATCCATCTGGTCCCAGTTCTACACATAGAATAACAAGTTAATCCCAATTCCATATCATAACCCTCTAGATAAAGACTACAATTATGATGTATCTTGTGTCACCCCTAAACTACCTCTTTTCCAGGATAAGAAGTGTGAGTTCTCTTAACTGTTTCTAATAGGACACTTTCAAGATCGTCTGCCATTATGGTCCCTCTCCTAAAGACATACTCCAATTTGTCAGAAGGGATTTCTTAGGATGATCGAGTGGTAAAATATTAGACTTGGAAAAGAACTGATGGGAGAGCAAGCACTACTTTTAAAAACTTTGGGCATTTTTTAAGTGTGTCACTGGATGAAAGCCCCAAATTCATCATATATAATAAAATTGGGAAAATGAAATTTGTCCTACTCCTAAGCCTTTTGCAATCATGAAGTATGATGTGTAAACTTAAAATTTTCACTAAAGAATCCTCATTTCCACCTTTTATTTCAATGGAATCCAGATAGAAACACTCTTCTTTTATATTTAGTAGTTAAGTGGGTTATTGAACAGGTGGACAAAATGAGTTTCCTCATCTATAAAATGAGCAGGAGAAGAAACCGGCAAAATACTAGTATCCTTGCCAAGAAAACCCCCAAAAGGGGTCTCACACACAAGAGTTGGACATGATTGAAAACTAAGCAATACTGAGGGAGAGGTAAAGAAAATGAAACATGCAATTATGGTAAAATATTCAAAATTAAAATTAAAAAAGCAAAAAGAAAACTAAGCAACAACAAAATAACTACTTTTATAATTAAATAAAAGTATGAGAATCCAAATATATCCTCTGCAGACTGAGAATATCTTAGGGACAGCTCCATTAACAGGCCGGATACTTTTTTATATTTTAAAATTTTTTCCTCCACACAGTTTGAACATTTGGTAACCTATTAAAAACATTTTTCTTAAATTTTTATGGAACAATGTAAAACTGTAGGCAACAGTTTTTAGAAAATAGTCTAGTAGTTTATTTGTTGAAGTCTCAACTATATTTTGAGATCAATATCTGTAGGACTTTGTCATTTAGTTCATGAAAGGTAGCAAGCATCTGATGAATAAATCCTACTCATGGTTATGTCTTGCTAGGTATTTAGGAGGTGACATATTTTTGCTGCCCACAATGACATACAGCATAGTGTCTACCGTTTCTTTTCATAACAGAAACTGATAGGTAAATCCAGGCTCCTTAAGGATACAGCAGATCTGTAATTTCCAGACATCAGATCCAGTCCTATGAACTTCCATATTAAAAAAAAAAAGAAAGAAATCACATCTCAGTCTGCTTGACACTTCTTTGTCAACATCTTATTAGCTGATTTTATGCAAATGTTGCCCAAGGAGGGCCCTTTGCTTAATTTCTTGGATCAATCAAGTATTTAGCATGTCTACACTTCCCCGAAACCAACCTAGAAACTAGGGACCCAGAAACAAAAATAAAACCATTTTTGCATTCTAGTAGCTTGAATCCGAGGGGAAGCAACGCACAAAATCTAGACAAGGTATTTTAATGACCAGAAGCTACTGAAGGAATCAAGAGAGAGCACATAACAGAAACAGTGAAGTCAGAACAAGCAGGTTTAGACAGAAAAATCATGAGCAATTCCAATTCATATGGTCAACAAGATGAAAACCTGGAGATTCTCTCTGATCCTTTCAGACTATCGAAACTCTCTAAAATAGAAATTAGGGACCAGAGATAAAGTAATTTCAGCGGCCTCCTATAAAGGTTAAATTTAGTGGTTGGACTTAAATGAATTAATGTGGTCACGGAAATTATTATATCTCAAGTTGGAAGTTTATTTACCTAATTAGAGGGAAAACAATAAAGTAGAGAAATGTGAGAGAGGTTAGAGAAAATACCTATACTAGTCCTCAGCCAGGAGGGGCCAGTAGTAACTACAAGGCCTCCTCCAAGATGGAAGCTAGTCTCTTAGAAAACTAGGAAAGGAGTCATCCCTTTTCACTCACCCAAAAGTAGTCTAGGAGTCAGAATCTAAGTTGAAGCCAAGCAAGTTCCCTTGAAGACTATCTCCAGGAGACACTCTCCACTAGATTCAACTCCTGAGACTGCCCCAGCCCAAGGATTTCATGGCTTTTATGGTTGCTTACTGTTCCGGCCCCTCTTCACAGGGACTAATAAATTTCCAACTTGTCCAGCCCTGCCTAGGGGCAGTGTCTGTAGGATTGACTTGTCACTTCTAATAGTGTTAACTCTCCTCCTAGGATTCACACTGTTTCTGAGTTGTCACCCAGTTTAGCATGTGCTTTAGAAGCAGACTTCTCCCTGCTTAAGGTTAAGTAGGGGTGTCCGGTAATAGGAGTTTCCCTTACTTTAAGGTTAAGTATGGCTGTGCATTCCACTTTTGTTGATTAATTCCAAAGGAGAGTTAGTCCAATCCTTATAATCTAGTGAGGTACTAAGTAGGGGTACTTAGTGTCTGAGGTCAGATTTGAACCTAGGACCTCCCATCTCTAGGTCTGGCTTTCAATCCACTGAGCTACCCAGCTGCCCCCATGTTAACCAAAGTTTTAACTCCAACTAGGCAAAGAAAAAAAAATTCCCTTTTCATAAGTGTAAACTCAGAAAAGTCAAAGAGAACCAAGAATTTCCTTTCACACTCCATAGTCTAGGACCATGTTGGCAAATCTATGACACATGTGCCAGGAAGAACTGCTCCCTTCCTCCTCTCCACATGCACCTGAGGACATTTCTCACATGGCCTGCCCCTCTGCCTAGCAGCCCAATGGAAAGAGCTTTCTCCCTCCCCCTGTCTGGGATAAGGGAGAAGAGGTGGGGTGGAGGTAACATGTAGCATGAGGGTTACAGTTAGGGCACTCAGTCTCTAAAAAGTCCACAATCACTGGTCTAGGACATCAAGAACTGAAAGAAGGGGAAAAGAAACTCCATGAACTAATGCCTAGCAGGCACTTACCAACTTTTCCCTGACCAGATACCATGCTTTTGGCAGCAGGGCTACAGAAGCCAACCTGGCCCACAGGCTTGTGACAGAATGCATCCCTACATCTTGAGCTCTCCCTCCCTCTTTCTAATGCCAAGGAGATCCAAACGCCAAACTCTAGAAATCTGCTCATATTGTGATAGCCAGTGAAACAGCAGTATTCTGTGCTGCAACAGAGCTCTGTAGCAGAGGTAAAGAACAGAGACAACAGGACAAGACATGTGTCTGGGCTTGTAATAAGGCTCAACTCTACACCCTGATCCCTATCTCTTCCTGGTGCCTTGGAATAAACTCTGAAAGGCAAAAATGTGCCTGGGCAGTGACAGCAACAGCAGTGCAGCAGTACTCAGTATTACTGGAACTCAAAATCTATCCTCTGTGAGGAATTAATTATGTGATACTCCATGAAGCCTGAGGGAAAAGTTCAGATCTGGTTAGGGACAGTTCTTTCCCCCCCCAAAAGATACTTGGGGCAAAGATCTAGACTAGAAAATGGTGAATTTCCCTGTGTGGGGTGAGGCTAAGATACTTTGAGATCCAGCCCACAGGAAAATCACAATCAGAAGAGTCAGAAAGTGAGAAACAGAAGAAAGTAATGAAAAAAATATTTTAATCATCAAAAATGTCAGAAGAAAACTCAAGAGATCTTAAGCATAAGCAAATAAACCAATAGGGTTTAACAGCGGAACAAAATATGGCCTCCAGATCTAGTAAATAAGTTCACGAATCTATGAATTCTGCAAAGCCAAGAAAAAGGGAAAAAAAATAAAGTAGAAAACCCTGTGGAGTTTAGGAGTAAGGGAAGACACATAACACACCGTTCCTAAATAGATTAAAAGAGAAATGGGAGATTTATGGGAGTAGATGTTATGGCCTGCTGAGCAGAAACAACTGACAGAAGAGAAGAATTTAAATCTACAAAAACAAATGTCACCAAAGAAACAAAAGAAAGGTCAACTCACTTGAAATGCCAATATACAGAAGTGAAGGATAACCTGGAAAAAAATAGTAGGCAGAAAAGAGTTGTGGTTAAGAGCATGAATTCCAGAGTTAGGGTTTTTATCTTTTCTGGCAGAAAAATAAAAAGACAAAACATATTGATCTCAAAGGCAGAATGTTTAGAGACTTCCAGAAGAATATAAGACAAAAAAAATTTGAACACCATAAGGCTAAAAGTAAATGCAAGACAAGAAATAAATGCTCAGAAACTCTGAACAAAGAAAACAAAGTGCCAAATGAAAAATTCACTACAAGACACATAGTACTTACATTTGACAATTCAGTCAAGAAATTACAAATTCTGCAAGTGCCCAGGAGAATGACCATCAAGTACATAAGAAAGGAAATTTGAATAATACAAAATTATTCTTCATCGAGAAGAAAACTCACTAGTAAATGGTAAAATGTGTTTTGAAGAGCAATGAAGCTCAAGATACAGGCAAAGGTAACCCTACCCTACAAATCTGAGCTTAACCATAAATGAAAAAGGATGGATACTCAATAATAAGAGACATTTGGGACTTTCTTATTAAGAAAAGCAGGCCACAAGGGATATCAGATTCTCTAAAACCTCACATAACAGAAGTGCAGGAGAGGATGAATGAATGCAACAACAAAAGAAAGCAAAAGAATGGCAACAGGACCCAGTAAGAATTTGAGTACAGGGGGGCAGTTGGGTAGCTCAGTGGAGTGAGAGCCAGGCCTAGTGACAGGAGGTCCTAGGTTCAAACGCGGCCTCAGCCACTTCCCAGCTGTGGGAAGTCACTTGACCCCCATTGCCCACCCTTACCAATCTTCCACCTATGAGACAATACACCGAAGTACAAGGGTTTATTAAAAAAAAAAAAAAAAAAAAAAAAAAAAAAAGAATTTGAGTACATTTAGAAAGAAATCTCTTAGTGGGTTCTGTTTTAAATGGACATAAGTAGAGAACTAGGGTTCACTTGTACACAAGTAGGGTGAAGGAGGAAGACAGGTAAGTCTCTGGCTGAACCTCAAGACACTCCATCTATAAGCCAATCAGTATTTATTACAAAATATGAAGGTACATGAAAGGGGAGGGAAGGAGAGGAGGAGGACAGAGAGGAGTATGGGATGTGCCCAGGTCAAATCAAAGGCTAACAATGAGAGGAAAGTGACTCTCAAAAAAATTGAACCTTCAAGAGGAAGTAAGGAGGGAGAGAAGTAGTCTTGTTTTAGTTGTGGAATGATATTCCACTCCTATGGATGAAGAGAAATATTCAGTATAGAGAGATGGGGACTATGTCTTTATGGGTGTTAGCTGCAGAAATCTGATTCTTGAAAAGACATCTTGCCTCAGTAAGGGGGAAAATGTAACTCCTGGGAACAACTGGCAACTGGAGGGGTAAAGAATGTGGAACAAAGGAGGATATTCTGAGGCAAATAGGGAAGGAAGGCAACCAAGAAGAGGGCAAAGGTCAGTAACAGAAGGCATAATTGAGGTTGGGGTGGGTCTGCCAAGAGGTCCTCTATCATCTGAAGGAATTGGCATTTTTATTGGAATGAGGCACAATGGAAATAGGAGGGGGGGGGGGTATGCCCACAGGGCAAACTCTATAAGGGAACAGTAGAAATTACCTAAAAGGGAAAGCCTAGAAAGAAGGAGGAATGCAGGAAACAGGTAAGGATTGGCTAAGTAGGAGAATTCTCTCTTCAAAAGGGTGAAGAAAATAAAAATATGTAAATTAATGAACAAGACAAATTTAGATAGATGGAGGAGGGGCATGGCAGGGAATCCTACTTGAATGAGAGGAAAAGAAGAGGGGACCAGATAAAAGAAGGAAAGAAAAAGGAATAAGCAAAAGGAAAGAAGGTAACAAAATGAAAGAGATAGTTGGGGATAAGAGAAAAACGGTGATAAGAATAGAATCACCACACAAAAAAATAACTTTAGAAACAGCAGAAGGAAAAAAAAATCTTAATTTGCGAGAAAAAGTTTTGAGACAAATGGAGGAAAATATAAACCTAACTCTAAACATGAATGGATTAAACAATCCAATGTAATGAAAAAGAATGGCAAAAACTGTATATAAAACAAAACCCAATAATCTGTTGCTTCCAAGAAACCACTTAAAAAACATACAACTAATAAAAATAAGAATGGAAGAAATTGTTATGCTTCAAGTGATTCCAAAAAAGGAGGAATTGCTATCATATTATCCAAAAAAACAATTTTTTTTAATTTTTAAAAGGATTAAACAAAGAAACAGTATTCTGAAAGGCACCATGAGCAACACCAATATCAATATTAAATTTATATTCCAAAGACTTTAGCATACAAATTCAAAAAGAAAACATTGAGCTATATGAATTGTATGGAAAGGTGAGCTCAGCTATAACCATATTTGTGGGGATGGGAATGCCAACAAGATGTAGTCATTCTATAGGCAGAAGATACCAGATGCAGGCCAGAACTTACCAGAACTGTAAAGGAATGGTGATACAGATCAACATGACACATTAAAAGATGTGGGAATCACTGATACTGCCAATGGAAAAAGTAGAGATTATTTTAAAAGAGTCCCAAAGGACACACCTTTGAGGTACACTCACCTTAAAGAATGGAAAAACTCAGTGAAGGAGATAAAGGTCAGGCACACAAAGAAGCAGCATTTGAGATTTCTGAAGCCAAGGAAAGTTTCCAGTAGATGCTTGTGGTCAAAAAACAAAAACAAAACAAAAAAGCCTTTCTGGAACTAATAGGTGCAGCACTACTCCCATTCACCAAGATTTTTCTAAGGGCACCAAGAGAGTGAACAATAAAATTCACCAGTTCTTACAAAATGTAACTTTCCCTTTCTCTTGTAAATGAATTCAGTGAAAACAGAAAAATAGTCTCTCTATATCTCACTATTTAGGAAGGTTTTCAACTCCCTATAACAAATTTGTTGTCCTTTCCTTAACAATATAAAGATCATTATCATTAGCTAAAAAAATAAAAAGCAAAATAAGAGTTGAATAGTTCTATCAAAGAGCAAATCTCCCATTGTGTCACCATTATCTTCCTCTTGCTCCCAACATGAAGCAAAAATAACTCCTTTGCCTTGAACATTCATCACTAATTGTTTTTGGTTTCTGATCATTAGCACTCCTAAAACTATTCTTATAAGGCCATACCTTCTATACTATTTCCTGGCACTGATTCCATGGATGAAGATAGAACAAAATTTCAAAGTTATCAATATACTCTGAAAGTTAAGTAGGATACAAACCCCTTCTTTTCTGTTAACAACTGACTTATTTTTTTTAAACATTTATTAATATTCATTTTTAACATGGTTACATGATTCATGCTCCTCCTTTCCCCTTCACCCCCCGCACTCCCCCCACCAATGGCCGATGCACATTCCCACTAGTTTTGTCATATGTCCTTGATCAAGACCAATTTCCAGATTGTTGGTAGTTGCATTGGTGTGATACTTTCCAGTCCACACCCTCAATAATGTCCACCCCGACCCATGTGTTCAAGCAGTTGTTTTTCTTATATGTTTCCTCTCCTGCAGTCCTTCCTCTGAATGTGGGGAGCATCTTTACCATAACTCCCTCAGAATTGTCCTGGGTCATTGTATTGCTGCTGGTACAGAGGTCCATTACATTCGATTTTACCACAGAATGTCAGTCTCTGTGTATAGAGTTCTTCTGGCTCTGCTCCTTTCGCTCTGCATTCAGTTCCCGGAGGTCTCTCCAGTTCGCCTGGAACTTCTCCAGTTTATTATCTGACTTATTTTTTTAAGAGATTATACTTTGAGGGTATCTGTTTGAGTGCTTAGTGGAAAGTGTATTTATTTTTAAAAACAAAATATATGATTTTATTTTTCATTTAAAAGTAAATCTGATTTTGTCAGAGTTCTCTATGATCCAAATCAGAGTTCTCATTTTATCCCTCATTGAAATTCCTGAGAGTGTCACTCCTCTTGAAAGGGCTAATCTGGAAGAACTTTAGGCTATGGGATTCTACCTCTTCATTTTTTCTCTGAACTCTCTTCTGGCACAAAAATATTTATAACAGCTCTTTTTATGGTGGCGTAGAATTGGAAAGTTGCGAAGATGTCCATCAACTGGGGAATGACTGAACAAGCTGTGGTATAAAATTATAATGGATTACTTTGTGCTATAAGAAATGATGAACAGAATGCTTTCAGAAAAACCTACAAAGATGTGTATGAACTGATGCAATGTGAAGTGAACAGAAAAAGGAGAATATTGTACATAGTAATAGCAATATTGCATGATAATTAGCTATCAGCAAGGCAATGAACAACCCCATCAAAAATAGGGAACTCCATGAAAAAAAAACTCCACTTCTAGGGAAAGAAATGGAGTCTGAATGCAGATCATTTTTTACTGTATTTTTCTTTTTGTTCTGTTTTTGCTTTGATGGCTAATATGAAATAAGTTTTGAATGACTATACATGGATAATCTATATCAAAATTCTTGCTTTCTCAAGAAGAATGGAAGGGAGTAGGGGGAAAGAATTTGGAACTCAAAATTTTATTTTAGTTTAGTTTTAATGTTTTTTTTCTTTCCATTATTCATTTTTGTAAGTGAATGATTTTACAAAACTAAAACCACAAAACGTATGTCCAAATAAACAAATGAAAAATCATATGCTTTCATCTACATTCCTACATTCTTTTTCTGAAGGTGGATAGCATTCTTTTTCATAAATCCCTCAGATTTGTTCTGAATCATTATATTGCTGTTAGTAGCAAAGTCACATTTGACTGTTGGAACTCAATTTTTTTCTTACTTGTATTTCATTTATTTTTAAGTTATTTTTCTGTGGTTGCAGGGTTCATGTTTTCTCTCCCTCCCCTCTTCCTTCCCCCATCCCGGAGTTGACAAGCTTTGGGCTATTTAAGATATCACTTGATACCTACTTCCATATTATTCATTTTTGTAACTGAGTAATCTTTTAAAATCAAAACCCCAAATCATACACCCATATAAACAAGTGATAAATTGTATAATTTTCTTTAGCATTTCTACTCTCTCTGAGTTCTTTCTCTTGATGTGGATAGTGTTCTTTCTCATAAGTCCCTCAGTGTTGTCCTGGATCATTGCATTGCTACTAGTAGCAAAGTCCATTAAATTTGATCAGTCCACAATGTTTCACTTTCTTTGTACAATGTTCTCCTGGTTCTCCTCATTCCACTCTGAATCACTTCATGGAGGTCTTTCCATTTCATATAGAAATCAAGTAGTTCATCATTCCTTACAGCATAATAGAATTCCATCCCCATCATATATCACAATTTGTTCAGCCATTCCCTAGTAAAGGGACACCCCCTCATTTTCCAATTTTTTCTCACCACGAAGAGCAACCATTTTTTACAACCATTTTTTTATTATCTCTTTGGTAACAATCCTAGTAGTGGCATTGCTGGATCAAAGGGCAGGCATTCTTTAAAGGGCATAATTTCAACTTGCCTTCCAGAACAGTTGGATCAATTCACAACTACACCAACAATGCATTAGTGTCCCAACTTTGCCACATCCCCTCCAACATTTATCATTTTCCTTTACTGTCATATTGACTAATCTGCTAGGTATGAGGTGTGAGGTGGTACCTATACCTCAGGGTTGTTTTGATTTGCATTTCTCTAATGGGGAGGGGGGAGTTTAGAATACTTTTTCATGTGATTATTGATAGTTTTGATTTCTTCATCTGAAGAAATATCCTGTGACCATTTGTCAACTGAGGAATGGCTTGATTTCTTGTACATTTTTGTACATTTGACTTAGTTCCTTATAAATTTGAGAAATTAGATCTCTGTCAGAGATTTTTGTTTTTAAATTTTTTACCCCCAGTTTCTTGCTTCCCCCTTCTAATTTTGGCTGCACTGGTTTTGTGAAACTCAAATTTTTAAAAAATAATGTTAAAAAAATTACTTTTACATGAAATTGGGGAAATAATTTTTAAAAGAATTATGGTCTCTTGAAATATACAAGGATGTATTTATGCAAGACTATGCCTAGTCTTCCCCTTTTGTTACTTTGTAACCACTTTTTTTAAACAAGCAGTATCAAGGATCTAGATCTGTAAATTTAAATGGTAACTAAGATTCTTCAGGTCAACAATTATCACACTTTTCTCATTCCTGGTTATTCATTATATATAAAACCAAACTGAAACAACTTTTTTTGCTTCCTATAGATGTTCAAGGTTTATCTTATCTCCCAACATTCTCCTAAATAAAACCTTAACATTAAAGTAATACACATCTTGTCACTTGGCCTCCCAAAATACCACACTCATTTCTTTCAATCTCTTTAACTTTTCTCATGCTTTATTCTTCAAAAGAAATAAGACTCCCTTGTCTCCTACATCAATCCAAATTTTATCTAATCTTCAAAGCCTAGTTCAAGCTGGAGAAGCTGTGGGACAGACCAAAACACATACTGAACTGAGAGATGGAAAAGCCCTGGATTTCAGTCCCAGCTTTGTTACTAACTAGCTGTGTGACTACAGACAAATTACTTAAATCTCAAAGAACATCAGATCTGTAAGACCTTAGAAAACATGTACTTTACCTCCCCCATCATTTTACAATCTGAATGCCACACAGATCATTCTAGGCAGAACCAGGAGTAGAACCAGTTTCCCATTTTCAATGCAACAGTCTTTCCTGCAAACAATGCAGCTTCTCTGCATGTGTAAAATGAAGAGGCTGGAATATAGAACAGTCAGTCAATAAACATTTATTATGCTCCAATTATATGCCAGGTACTGTGTGCCAAATGCTAGTAATGCAAAAAGAGGTGAGAGATACTCTCTGCCCTCTAGGAACACACAATCTAATGGAGAAAAAGCCAATGAATATGTACAGACAAGTGTACAGGATAAATAGGAAATAATTCAAAGGAAGCCTCCAGAATTAAAAGGTGTTGAGAAAGGCTACCAATAGAAGGTCAAATTTTATCTGGCATTTGAAGGGAGCTAGGGACACCAGGAGGCAGAGATGAGAGAGAACCTTGCAGGCATGGAGGACAGCCAGGGAGAATGACTAGGTCCTTTCGAGCTATCATAAGTCTTGCCTTTTACTCTGACCTAGTCTTCTCTCCAGTCTGTGATTATTAGTACCTATTAGCTATGGCTCTATTGTACCACAATTCTTTCCCATGTCTCCCTAATAATAATATAAATTCCTTAAGTCAAAGTACTCTGCCTGGTTTTTGGTTTTGTTTTTTTTTTTTTTTTGTATTCCTACAACATAGTACAATCCTTGTGACACACATTAAGCATGAAATACTTACAAAAATGTAGTTCTAGGCTTCACTCAGCACAATTACTTATCTCTCTAATATCCACCTATGTCTCACCACAACAGAAGAATCCTTATTTCATGTACATGGTTAATCTTTCTACCTAGACAACTCCTAAACTCTCCACACATCACAATGACCAAAGAAATTCAGTGACGGATCTTCAGTCTATAAGAGATGTTTATTTATTTGTTTGTTTGTTTGCTGCTTTTGTGTGTGTGTGAGAACATAAATATAATTTAATATAATTAATTTAATATAAATATAATAAACAAATATATATATATATATACATATATATATATTTTTTTTGTGGTTTTAAAAGTTGTTATAAGAGATGTCAGGAGCAGCTGGGTGGCCTAGTGGATTGAAAGTCAGGTCTATAAATGGGAAGTCTGAGGTTCCAATCTGGCCTCAGACACTCCCTAGCTATGTGACCCTGGGCAAGTCACTTAACCCCGATTGCCTAGCCCTTACTACTCTTCCACTTTGGAACCAATACACAGTATTGATTCTAAGACAGAAGGTAGGGGTAGAGAGAGAGAGAGAGAGAGAGAGATGTCACAGGGCTGGCAAGTCATTACCCAAATAATGGGCACCCCTTCACTTTCCTTTACAACTCTTTACAACTAATATACATTTTTAAACCCATACTTTCCATCTTAGAATCAATTCTATGTGTTGGTTCCAAGGCAGAAGAACAATTAAGGGCTAAGCAACAGGGGTTAAGTGACTTGCCCAGGATCACAAAGCTAGGACGTGTCTGAGGCCAAATTTGAACCCAGGACCTCCCATCTCTGGGCCTGGCTCTCAGTCCACTGAGCCACCTAGCTGCCGCCTTAACAAATACTTTTTAAGTATCAGACTTTTCCCTTTCTTCTATCACATTAGGTTATAAACATATACATGCTTTTACTCAAGGATACATAACACTGGACATAGTACGAGATTGGCTATATCCATTCACAGATCCACTTAAAGAGAATTAATGTGCCTATTTTCCCATATGCCCCACCAACCCTGGGCATTTTCCTTTTGGGTCAGTTTCACCAGTCTCATGGGCATGAGGTAAAGCCTCAGAGTTGCTTTAATTTGCTCTTGTGACTTGGAACATTTCTTCATATGGTTATTATTGAAAAGTTTTCATTTCTCCCTCTGAAACCGCCAGATCATATCTTATGAGCATTGCTCAAATGGGTGAATGGCTCTGACATCTTCTAATCTTGGAAATGAGACCTTTATCAAAGCAGTTTGCTGCAAAAAAAACTTTTTCCCATCATAGCAACATGATTAAGGAAAAATCAATTTTCCTTAATCAAAATTGTTAATTTTATTTACCGTGATCCTTTCTATCTCATTTGACAACAAATTCTTCCCCAATCAAAGATTTGCAAAGGGAAATTCTGCTTTGTTCTTGCAACTTGTTTTATGATATGTGACCAAGATCTGTGTCCAATGACATGTGTCCATTTGGAGTCTTTGTATATGATGTAAGATTTTAAAGGATTTTCTTCTTTTATTGTTCTTACAAACAGTTTGCATAATACTCGATTTGCACTTTGAAAACTGATGCAATGTGCTCGTAAATCTATCGTGATGCCAGGGATTGTTGTTTTTTATCTTTGATAATTCATTTGTGATTTGTTTGATTTCTTTTACTGAGACTAGGCTACTTAAATTCTCTACTAGATGATTTATGTTTTTGTAATTATTCACTCACTTCATTTAAGTTGTCAGTTTTATTGGCATATGGTTGAGCAAAATAGTTTCTAATTATCCTTTATTTCTTCGTGTTGGGAATGCTTTTTTCCTTTCTGATACTGGTAATGTGTTTTCCTCTCCTTTTAAATGAAATTGTGATCGTTTTTCCAAAAAGTACCCACATCTAGTTATGTTTATTAAATAAATGGTGTTATTGTCTTTGATCTTACTGTTTTCTTTATTTTAAGGATTAGTATTTTGGCTTTTATTAGGATTTTTTTTATGTGTTTGGCTTCTGGTTTTTTAAGTTGCATTCCAACTTGTTGAACGATTCCTTCTCTCTTTTAACTAACTTGTTTAGATATGAATTTTCCTTGAATGACTGCTTTGCATCCTAAAACTTTCACTGTTGTTATTGTTAATGAAATTATCAATTATTTCTATGACCTATCAATTCTCTAGGTTTTTTATTCTCAATTAATATTAATACTTTCTTCAATAGTCTAATATAATTTTATTACACTGTCAGAAAAGGATCCATTTATTTGTACAAACAAAACTAATATAGAAAAACTAAAATGAAATTAGGAAACTAGAGTTCAAACGATGTTGACTCCCTTTTTGTTGTTTGAATAGACTTCTAACTCCTGCACCTCAATTATATGAGATAATTTCCCCATCTTAAGTTCTGGTTTCTTGGCCCTAGACTATACTTTTTTTCCCTATTCCTCTTCTTATTAAGATCATTAAATCACAAAATCACTTCTGGGATCCTTTTTTTTTTTTTTTTTTTAAACCCTTACCTTCCATCTTGGAGTAAATACTGTGTATTGGCTCCCAGGCAGAAGAGTGGTAAGGGCTAGGCAATGGGGGTCAAGTGACTTGTGCAGGGTCACACAGCTAGGAAGGGTCTGAGGCCAGATTTGAACCTAGGACCTCCCGTATCTAGGCCTGACTCTCAATCCACTGAGCTATCCAGCTGCCCCCCCCCCACTTCTTTTAAACAGGAGCTGCTAAATCTTGTGTGAGACCCACTGTGGTTCCTCAGCACTTATTTTATTTTTTTTAATTTCTGACAGCTTGTAAACTTTTTTCTTTCATCTGGAAACTCAAAATTTTAGCTCTGATATTCCAGGAGTCGTCATTTGGGACTGTCTTTCAGAAGGTGATAGTTCATTTTCACTTTGCCTCCTTACTCTAAAAATGCAATAAAGAGACTCTTTGGGGAGTTAGAGATTGTGAAAGGTCACAGTTTCCAGATAATCCAATGATTCTAAAATATCTCTCATTGATGTTTTCCAGGTTAGTTCCCTTTGATATGACACCTTACATTTTCTTCTCTTTTTTTTTTTTTCAAATTTTGACTGTTTTCATATTTCTGGTTATCTCATGGAATTATTGACTTTTATTTGGTCCTTTCTGATTTACAGAGATTATTTCTTGAGAAAGGTTTTCTACTGCTTGAGCCAAGCTAATAACTCTCTTTTCAAGTCTCTCTCCTCCACAGGTATAATCTCTTCCAATTCTTTCTTATTTCATTTATATCATTTTTGATACTTAATTTTTAAAAATACATCATTTCTTGAAGGAATTCTAATTGGTCTTGTGGACCAAGCTGTGTTTGAAAAGTAATTGAAGCAGGGGACAGCTGGGTAGCTCAGTGGATTGAGAGCCAGGCCTAGAGACAGGAGGTCCTAGGTTCAAATCTGGCCTCAGACACTTCCCAGCTGTGTGACCCTGGGCAAGTCACTTGATCCCCATTGCCAACAAATAGATAGATAGATAGATAGATAGATAGATAGATAGATAGATAGATAGATAGATAGATAAGTAAATAAATAAATGAATGAATGAATAAGTGAATGAATAAATGAATAAATAAATGAACAAATAAACAAATAAATGAACAAATGAACAAATAAATAAATAAATAAATGAAGTGAAATAAAATAATGATGATTATTGAGTCAATGCAAAGTAATTCTCTTCTTCTGGAGTTATGTCTTGGGCACCTGAGATCATTATAATACTTTCTCTTTGCTTCCTTATGCATTCTTCAAGATAAATACTTTGATTTAGTTAAGCTCTCCTCTCTTCTGGCCAAGCTAGGCATTAGTGGCACTGTATTACCAAGACCTGTCTTATTTGTTGTTCTGCTAGGAAGATCAGAGCAACAAAGTCACAGCTCTCTTCTGGCTCTAAGATTTTCTCTTCTACTTCTGAGATCTGCTCCAACATCCCCTCTGCTGTCACAGCCAAATTCTGCTCCTAGGATCAGGCTTTACAATCCTGGCTCATTTCCGGTTCCAGTTTCTGCCCTGTTCTCTTGATTGTGAGTAAATCTTTGATCTTGTACCAGAAAGATAACCCACTAACTGCTTAGAGTCCAAGATTCCTCTGAGATCTTCCTACAACCAGTTTTCAAGAGAGCTGGGATGCACTGCTTCCTCTTACTCCTCCCTACTATGCTACCTCTGCTAATCTCCATCCAAGTGGTGAAATGTGAAAGGTTAAACAGCAATTGAACAAGAATGAAAAGCACTTCAAAGAGTAACAAACATTGAAAGCAGAACACATGGAGGCAGTAAAATATGGGACAGGTACAAGAAATAGGCAAGTTTGGCTAATGCACAGGGTAATAAAATGGCTATCCTTAGATTGTGAAAGATCAGAAACAAAACTAAAATTTATTACAGAGGCAATAGGGAACCATAGCAAGACTGGGAAGAGGGAAGTGAAATGACCAAGTAGTGAATAAGGAAAATTAGTCTGACATTGGTTAAAGAATGAAGGTGGGGGAAGAAGTCAGGAAATCTGTATGGTTACTTTAATAATCTAGGCCAGTAATAAAGAAAGCCTATATTGAGGTGACATTAGAAGAAAAAGGAAAGAAGCAAAATATCCAAGGAGAGGAACTTAGTAACGGAATGAATGAGAAAAACAGAAGAATAAAAGATAATGTATTAAATGAGTTCAAAAGCATGAACAATGAAATCAACAATTTATGAAACATCTTTTAGTTTTAAAATGGTCCCAAAGAACACATGGGTTGATTGGTTGGGGATGTAGACTTCAGTAATATGGAAATAAGTCTTGATTGATGACACATTGGTTCAAACCAGTGGAAATGTAAATTGGATATGGGGGTTGGGGGGGAGGGGGGTTGAAGAGGAAAGTAAAAACATGAATCATGTAACAAAAATAAATTAAAAATAAATAAAAATGACACTTCACAAAAAATAAAATGGTTCAGAGTTACAAGCCAGGTATACTACTGAAAGACATGGGGTAAAAGTTCCATACCCAACCTATTTAAGGAACTGTTTCTAAGACTAAGAGCAACTCCCCAAGAAATAAATAGTTCAAGCTTATGAACAGGTAGTTTTCAGGGAAAGAAATCCAAATTCTCAAATGCTCATATCACTACTAATTACAGAAATGCAAATTAAAGTCAGTTCTGTGGTACCATTTCACAGTGAGAAGACAAAAAAAAAACAACATATGAGAAATTGTGGGAAAATAGGCCCACTGACATACTGCTGAAGAACTTTGAGCCTATAAAAAAGGAACCTAGAACTCCATCCGAAAAGTCATTGCATGTAACCTTTGATGCAGCAATATCACTACCAGAGCTAGACTTCAAGATCAAAGAAAGAGGGAAAGGATCCAGAAGTGCAGAGCAGCCTTTTCCAGCTAAGCTGAGGGGTGCTCACCTAATTACCCAAACAATTAGGAAAACCTATTGTTTATCAGAAGAAACAAATTATGGTATATACATATAATGGAATAGTATTGTGCAAGGAAAAAATAACAAAATGGACAGGTTCAAAGGAAATTGCAAAGACAACTGTGAACTAACAGAGTGAACAATTTACATAAAACAAGATCATTAAAAACTCTGAAAAGATTCTGAAGGAGCTCTTGTTCCAAGGCAGAAGAGGGCTAAAGGGCTAGGCAATGGGAGTTAAGTGACTTGCCCAGGGCACACAGCTAGGAAGCTTCAGAGGTCAGATTTTACTGTCTTCAGGCTTGGCTCTCCATCTACTGAGCCACCTAGCTGCTCCCTCTCTTCTTAACTTCTTACAAATACAGCTTCCAGGGGGCAACAGGTGGTTCAGTGGATTGAGTCAGGCCCAGAGAAGGGAGGTCCAGGGTTCAAATCTGGCCTCAAGACACTTCCTAGCTGTGTGACCCTGGGCAAGTCACTAAACCCCCATTTCCTAGCCCTTATCACTCTTCTGCCTTGGAACCAGTTTTATTTAATAATGATTCTAAGAGAGAAGATACGGATTTAAAAAAAAATACAGCTTCCAACCTCATCATTCCACTGAAAGTGCTCTCTCCAAAGTTCCCAATAATTTAATTGCCAAATTCAACAGTCTCTTCTCAATGCTCATTTTTCTTGACCTTTCTGTAGCCTTTGACAGTGCTAATCACTCTCATCTCTAGGGTTTGGGGATAGTCCTCCTCCTCTCTTCTGGTTCTCCTACCACCAGCCCCTTCCTCAGCTTCCCCGGGGCTGGTCTCTCATCCCCCAAGAATCTGTCCTGCCCCTCCGCATTGTTTTCACCACAGTATTTCACTGGATGATCTCATCAGACTCCCATAGATTTAATTATCATCTCTTGGATCTACCTACCCACCCCCACCACCCACCACCCACCCCCACCCAC
>NC_058132.1:69849747-69863734 GCF_016433145.1 Gracilinanus agilis
CTCCCCTCCCCGCCCTATCCTCTCAGCTGCCCTTCAATCTCACATCTCCAAGTGCCTTTCAAACACGTTTAAAGCTGAACTTCCTAACTTTCCCCTTAAACCATCCCCACCTCCTCCCTTGCCAGAGCAACATTATCCTCCCAGGCTCCCAGCCTGCCCATCATCCTGGACTCCTCTCTATCTTCACTTATGCACCATCTCTCATCAAATACCGTCCATCCCCCAATCTGGGGCACACCCTCATCACTTCATGCTTGGTGCTAGCCTGCTAGTGAGCTGGCCTGCCTCAAATCTACCTCTACTCCAAAGTATCTGCCATCTGCCACCAAAGTAATTTTCCTAAAGTGCAGATCCAGCCACCTTGCCTCCCTACTCAATAAACTCCAATGGCTCCCTATGTCTCCTCTGGCTAAAAGTGAAAAAAAGATATTGAAAAAACATAAATAGCCAATAATAAAGCAACTATCCCACAAGGAGAGTGGATTGCTCAGTGAAGAGAGGACCAGATTAAAAATCAGAAGGATGTATATGTAAATTTGCCTTCACATTAGCTGTGACTGTGAATAAGTCATTTAACTCCTACCTGCCTCGGTTTCCTCTACTGTAAATTAGGGAAATGATAAACATCTATAAAGCACTGGAACAAAGTAGACACAATAAATGCGTATTTCCTTCCTTGCTATAGTCATAGGTTCCAAAGAAATAGTATTTTAATGAATATGCCTTTTTCAACGCTTAAGACATTTCTTAAAGAATGTGGCTTTATAAGCATATTTTTAGGTAGTGTAAGTCATTTTCCTAAGAATTCCTTTGGAAAGCATATTGTCCTACTAAAAACTGAATAGAGTCCTGGACTAGGAATCAGGAAGACCTGAGCTCAAATCAAACCCCAGACACTAGCTGTGTGATCCTGGACAAGTCACTTAACTTCTGTCTGCCTCAGTTTACTTATCTATAAAGTGGGGAGGAAATAGCATTTATTGTGAGGACAAAATGAATTACTTGTAAATCATTTTTCAAACATAAAAATGTTTTATAAATGCTAACAACTGGGGGCAGAGCCAAGATAGTGGCTAAGGAGCGGGAAAAGCCAAAACCTCTCTGACAATAAATGCTAACAAGGACAAATCAGTTGACCTGTATCCCATGGAATCCCATGGATGTAACCCTGAATGATAAGTACTGTAAAGGTTAAATTTAGTGGTTGGACTTAAATTATATGAAATAACATGGTTGCTGAAGTTATTATATCTCGGAGTTGGAAGTTTATTTACAAAATAGAGGGGAAACAATAAAGTAGAGAAATGAGAGGTATTAGAGAAAATACCTGTACTTGTCCTCTACCAGGAGGGCCAGTAGTAACTATGAGGCCTCCTCCAAGATGGAAGCCAGTCTCTTAGAAATTAGGATTAGTCAGCCCTTTTCACTCACCCAAAGAAGTAGTCCAGGACTGAGAATCTAAATTGAAGCCCGGATCCAAGCCGCAATCTCCAACAAAGTTCCCTTGAAGATAATCTCCAGGAGAGACTCAACTTCACATTCAGAAGACTCTCAGCCCAAGGATTTTGTGGCTTTCTTGGTGGTTTCCTGTCCCTGCCCCTTTTCACAGGGGCCAGTCACAGTCTCCAAACTGCTCAGCACTGCCCAGGGGCAGTGTCTATGGGATGGACTTCTCACCTCTAAAGGTGTTAACTCTCCGCCTAGGATTCACAAGTTTCTGAGTGTGTGAACTCTTTTTAAAAGGAAAGGCTTCTGGCTTTTTGAGTTAGAAAAAAGGGTGGAGCTCTCACGGCACTAAGTAGGATGTGAACTCACTAAGTGGTATTCGAGCTCCTCCACATGCTTCAAGCTTGTGTTGATTCAATCAAAAGGTAGACAAAGGAAGAGTTAATCCTATCTTCACAATCGGCAGAGGTACTAAGTAGGGGTACTTAAGTTATTGTTAACCAAAGTTTTAACTCCAACTAGGCAAAGAGAATAAAGGATTCCTTTTCACAAGTGTAAATGCAGAATAGACAAAGAGAATCAAGAATTTCCTTTCATAGTACTATGGGTATTATTAGCCCTATTTGAAAGACAAGAAACTGAGGCTTTAAAAAATCAAATTATTTGCCTTGGGAAGAAGTATATTATGAAGTATGAAAGTCTGTGAAGGCCAAATAGTGGATTTTATATTTTATCCTAAAGGCAACAGGGAGCCCCTGGAGTTAACTAGGTAAGAGAGTGGCTGTATGGAGCTGTGCTTTAGGAAAATCAGTTGGGACCGAATGGAGATTTACGGCAGGCTGCCCACCAGAAGACTATTGCAACAGCCTGAAGAGATGAAGGGCCAGCACAGAGGTGGTGTCAATATCAGGGGGAAGAAGGTGGGTATCAGAGAAACGTTGGTGACTCTTGGCAAGGGAAGGGGGGGGGGGGCAAGTTAAAATCTGGAAAACTGGGAGGGTGGTGGTGGTTAGCATTCTGGCCAATAATGGGGAAGTCCGGGTGCAGGGAAGATATTTAGTTTAATTTTATACACTCCAAGTTTCCACTCAGTTTTGGAAACTTATCTAAAACTGTCTGCTGGACATCCAGTTCGAAGTATCTAATAAGCCAATGGAGACGCAAGACTACAGGTGGGCAGATGTTAGGGCGAGATGGGTAGGTTTGGTAATAGTGAACATAGAGATCATAATGACGGGAGTGGACAGAGTGGTCATCTGCCACCAAAATAAACCTCACCACTGATCACTAACAATCTGGAGTCATTCTATCTATCTCCAGTACAAAGGTTGGCTGCCCCACTATTAGGTGGGAGAGGCACAGCTTTATGACCTTAGGCAAGTCATTGAACTTAAGCTCTCCCACTACCAAAGTCAAGAAAATTTAGGTTCAAAGGCTTCCTAATCCTTTATGTGGTTTACTTAAACATTGCTGGTTCTCTATTATCTCCCAGGTGGGATTACAAATTCCTCAAGGGGAAACAA
This sequence comes from Gracilinanus agilis, assembly GCF_016433145.1. Classification (NCBI taxonomy): domain Eukaryota; kingdom Metazoa; phylum Chordata; class Mammalia; order Didelphimorphia; family Didelphidae; genus Gracilinanus; species Gracilinanus agilis. Next base: position 69,852,717 of record NC_058132.1, read on the forward strand.
TGTCTCACCTCTTTCTTTGTATCCAAAATTCTCCAAGCACTAAGTAGGCAGACTGAGGGACAGCAAACTGCCTCTAAAAGCTTCCAATTCAAATACTGAGAGAGACCAGGGAAAGTGAGCCTCAGGGCAGCTAAGTGACAGTGGATAGAGTTGGAAGGTCCTAGGCCCAAATTTGACCTCAGACCCTGGGCCACTTAACCCCATCTGCCAAGCCCTGCTGGCCCTTCAGTCTTAAGAGTTGTTACTAAGAGAGAAAGTAAGAGCTCCTGAAAAAAGGTAAACCTACTCAGGTCACTACTCTGAGGAACCATCTCAAGTCAGGTTGACTGCTTTGAGCATTTCCTTTATAAAAGAAGACTCCCATGTCTAGGTTATTAACTACTAAGGGAGTAGCAGTAGGGATTAGGTAAGAGTAAGAATGAGGCCAGGACCGCCATGAACAAACTTGCCTGCTTCACAGGGCCAAGTGAAAAATCATTCCCCAGAGTTTAAAAGAGGCACATCCCTTTCTCCAAGGAAATGAGCAGCTAGAGACCCCTACAGTAAATGTGGCCTCCCAGATATCCACCCAGGCACAAGTGAGAACCTGATTGGGTTTGTGGAATTGCTATTTTTGCCTCCTTTTTTATTCTTTGTTACAAAAGGGAGGGATAGGAAGTCAAAAGAAGGGCCAAAGACACCAATAAAAATTAGGTGATGTTGGGGGCAGCTGGGTAGCTCATTGCCCATCCTTACCAATCTTCCACCTATGAGACAATACACCGAAGTACAAGGGTTTAAAAAAAAATGCAAAAAAAAAAAAATAGGTGATGTGCCCAGTCTCTGGGCGAGGTAAGTGTCTGGGGCAGAATTCAACACAGCTTTCAAGTTGCAAGTCTAGAACTCCTTTCCTGACACGCGTATCCCTCTCACACACACACACACCCTCCCACTGTAGGGGTGCCCTCCCCAAACCACCTGGCATTTCTCTTCTAGATATTCTGTCTGTACTGATTTCCATTCATGTTGTCTCCCTCAGGAGCAGACTGAGTTTTTTTCTTTCTATTCAGACTTAGCATTGTGTCTGGCACAGAGTGGGTGCTTAATAAATGGCTACCAATGGAAATTGTATATTAATCATTTATTAGTAAAGGGCAGAGAGATCAAATGATCACCTGGCTGCTATATATGTTACCTCTCTACCCCTCTAGCCTGCTCCATTACCCAAAAAGACCCAGCGCCTGCTCTATCCCCTTTCTTATAAGGCCAATGACATCACTCCTCCTTCGTCTCTCTGGTTGGACAGACTTGACCTCAGCTCAGGTCTGACCCAAGACTTCTGGACTCCAGGGCTCCTGCAGCACTTAGGGCTGGCCTCTTCCTGGAGCTGTGAAGCCAGGAGACCTCTGGCACCATCCCATAGTGCACATGAGCACCTGATCAAAGGGTGGGCTGATATTAACCAAGAATGGATTTTCAAACAGAATAATATATTAAATTCTGTTAAAAAGCATATTGCTGCTCCCATATTAACTGCCTTAAGGGCTAAAAACAAGTTGGGGTAAAAACAGCTGGGTAGCTCAGTGGATTGAGAGTCAGGCCTAGAGATGGGAGGTCCTAAGTTCAAATCTGGCCTCAGACACTTCCTAGCTATGTGACCCCATTGCCCACCCTTACCACTCTTCCACCTATGAGCCAATATGCAGAAGTTAAGGGTTAAAAATAAAATAAAAATGAAAATAAAAACAAGTTGCATCTAGTTTAATTTTCTCAGACTCTACTTCCCCATCAATACCCCTACCAGTTTTCCTATTGTTCCGAAGTTTCTGGGCTTTACTTTGCTCTATATACTTTGTACTCGAGCCACACTGTACATATAAATTAATTCCATGCACATCTGCAAACTCTGGATATGTGTTTAACTGTCAAATTAATAGAGTATTACATGCTAATGACTTCTCTGGGTTGGGGGGCGGGTAGAGGACCTATATTTAGTCCATTATTTGCACGTGTTTTGACCAAATTTAAGAAGTGATTTGAATCACTACTGGGAGTCAGAGAGAAGGAAGAGAAACCCCACTTCCTAGTCAAGGACCTGGCTCTGGCAGTGAGGAAAAGCAAACCAAAAAAGGGAAAATGAGGGAAAGAGCTACAGAAAATGAGCAATGATAGTAATCTGCACACGTAGGAGTTCAAGTATAAAATTAGTAAATCTCAAGGAGAGTTAGACAATTTTACAACAGAGGCTCTTCAAAAAGGTTTTCACCTTCTATGGTAACAATCAGTTCAATCCTTTATATATGCTAAGTGACTACTACTCTAAGGCCAGGCCCCACGGTAGGCCCTGGGGACAAAGATAGCAATTCTGCGTGGAACAAATTCCATCCCCTCACCCTCTCCATTACTAGATGATAAATTTAAGGAATTCAGTGTAGCCTTCCATTCTTCACACCAAATACATTTTTAGACAGGCTCCAGAATGTACCGATTTTCTTGGGAAACCGATCTAAGATCCCAAAGATCATTAACTGACCTAATAAAAATAAAGGTCCACAATTATTCCTTAGGACAATATACCAAGTAAGAAAATAGCAAAGCCATCAAAAATAGCCACTTTAGGGGGCAGCTGGGTAGCTCAGTGGATTGAGAGTCAGGCCTGGAGATGGGAAGTCCTACGTTCAAATCTGGCCTCAGACACTTCCCAGCTGTGTGACCCTGGGCAAGTCACTTGACCCCCCATTGCCCACCCTTACCACTCTTCTGCCTTGGAGCCAATACACAGTAAGGTAAGGGTTTAAAAAAAAATAGCCACTTAAGCAAAAAATACAAAACTAGTGCTATGAAATGAAAGGGAGAATCACTGCTGATCACTAACAATCTGGGGTCATTATATCTATGGTGGGTACAAGTTTTAGTTCCACCACTACTGGCTTTATGACCTTAGGCAAGTCACTGAACTCCCCTTATCTAACAAAGGAGAAAAGCAGCAGATCCCTTCCTAGCCGGCTGCTAGGAGGGTCATGTCTACAGAATACTTAGTAACAGGTGAGTGCTACAGAAAAGTCAAAGGGTGTTTTGTTTCTGGCATAGGGTATAGTCCTGAAAAAGACCCTCAGATCAAATCCAAAACATTTTCTAGACAAAGAAACTGTATATATTATGAACAACAACTCTGTAAGTGTGAAGACAGAAAGGAAAACAAATATGAAAGCTTTTGATTTGGCTTTCTCTCTTAGTAACAAAGAGATCACCTTCTACAGTAACAGTTCATATTTAGGTAATATTTTAGCATTTACAAAATACTCACAATAACTGTAAGTTTGACAACCCTGGCCTGGGAGGTGACAGTTATTAATTTACAACACCGGGACAATATTCTGGAAGGGGAAGACAATTGGGAAGCATGTTGGATGGCAATAGAAAAAGTCAGTCTGAAATTTCAAATTGGCTATGGATGTTTTTTAGAGAAGGCCATATAGGTGGACAGATACAAAGACAGGACCAGCAGCAAGGACTCTTCAGATTTCTAGTTTCCAAAGTACTTTCTTTATTTTTTTTTTAAACTCTCACCTTCCATCTTAGAATCAATACTAAGTTTCATCAGTTCCAAGGCAGAAGAGCAGTAAAGTCTAGGCAATGGAGGTCAAGTGACTTGCCCAGGGTCACACAGCTAGGAAGTGTCTGAAGTCACATTTGGACCCAGGACCTCCTGCCTAGGCCTGGCTTTCAATCCACTGGGCTAGCTAGCTGCCCCCTCCAAAGTACTTTCTTCATAACAGAAGTTAGTTCAAAGTCTAACTGAGGACACGGAAGCTGAGAGAAGTGGAAATCCTAAGGGTCACACTGCTAGTAGTTCAAACCTAGGTTCTCCAAGGTCTTTCTAAGCAAGAAAGGTCAAAAATTTATAAGCAATAATAGTGCCCAACACATCATCTGTGGATTTGCACATGACCAATACTGGCAGTGTGACATGGGATCACAGGACTTACAGGAGGGAGGGGCTCTAGGGGACCCCCCCCCACCCCCAATACTGTTCAGATTCACAGGTTCCTTTGCTCAGAAGAGTTCTTTTTTCAAATGAAGGGGGGGGGGGCAGCATACTTCTGTTGTTTCCCAGAAATGTGCAAAGGAACCGTATCATCTTGTTTTGTCTGTGTCACCCCAAAGCATTTTTCCTGGAGGTGTTCCACATTGGAGCTTCCGAGCCCCAAGGAACCTAATGCCATGCATGCCATATGCTGTTCCACCTATGTCCTGCCCAGGAGTGGGGTCTGATGACTAACACTTCAGAGACTGGCTGCATTTAAAAAAATGTCCCCGTTGGGGCAGCTGGGTAGCTCAGTGGATTGAGAGCCAGGCCTAGAGACAGGAGGTCCTAGGTTCAAATCTGACCTCAGACACTTCCCAGCTGTGTGACCCTGGGCAAGTCACTTGACCCCCATTGCCTACCCTTACCACTCTTTCACCTATAAGTCAATACACAGAAGTTAAGGGTTTAAAATTAAAAAAAAAAATTTTTTTTTTAAATTTTAAAAAAATGTCCCTGTTGATGAGTGTGTCAAGATGGGTCATTTGATGCTACACATTCTCCCTAAGTGACCCAAATCAAACTAATCATGCAGGTAAATGGCACATCTATTCCTCCACAGCCCCTAACGGATACTCAGGGAGTACCTGGCAGACTGAACAAAGAAAAGACTTACACCCTCAGCCTTTCTCCCAAGTACAGGGTGCTTTGGTTTGGCCTTTTCCCAGCCTCCCTGCTGGCCATCTTAACTCTGCCTTCCACTTTCTTCAGTGGATTGACCATCAGGTAACTTCAAAATAAGAAGCCACAGTGTTCATCTGCCTAAAAAGTTTTGGCAGTGTCTTTATTATTTCCAAAATGCTGCCATTTCACTGGTCTGTCCACTTCCATCAGTGCAGGTCAAATTCTACACACATTACCAGATGTGCGCATGACTTGTCCAGGTCCTAATAATCCAACAGCTGGTTTTCTTTTCATTTTTTTCCAAATCCTTACCTTCTGTCTTAGAACTGGAACAAAGTTCCAAGGCAGAAGTGTAGTAAGTGACAGGCAAATGGGATTAAACGAGTGTCTGAAGTCAAATTTGAACCCAAGACAGACCTCCCCATCACCAGGCCTGCCTCTCTATTGCCCAGCAGCCCCAGATGGTTTTCACCGAGATGGCCTCTCCAACATGGCCGGCCAATCCTGGAGAACAGTGGGGCACACACAAACACACCCCTTGGGATCAGAAATGAGAGCTTTCCAGTGTAGTGAGCCCAGCCATGGCTTAAAACCTCAACAGAAATTAGAGCGAGAGCACAGGTACAAGGATGCTCTGGTCAATCATTCTCAGTTGAAAGGCAACTCAGAACTCCTCATCCAACCTGGACCTGAACAAGAACATTCCTCCGACAAAGGGCCGGGTGATCTTCACATGGAGAACTCCCAAGAACTTCCCACGGCTGCAGAAACCCTGCTTCATGATAAGCTCCTCAGAGGGCAGGATCTGTAGTTTGCCCCTTTTCTATAACCCCCAGCACTTAAGCTGAGGCTGTCACACAGGCGGCACTTACTAAATGTTGACTGACTGACTGAAATTATAGGTATTCCAAGAGCACGTCTATGGAAATGATGCCCAAAGCTGCGTCTCTGGCCCACATAAACAATGACGTCACAAGTAAGTGCTGTAAGACTTAAAACTAGCTCTACAGGAATCTCAGAATGACACATTTCCCCTTTCGTGGAGCTTCAGTTTGCTTCTCTGCAACATCCATGCATCATTCCCAGTTCCTAGGGCCAGGCAGTGTAGCCTCCCTTGTACAACTACTCCAGGCTAGCCCTCCCCAAGCCCTCCACCTGGCCCTCAAAGCGCCGGGTCATCTCTGGATCACTGCAGACACGTTTCGGCTTAGCAAATTTTGCTCCTAAATATGGCTCGGGAACGTAACCTAGGTGCAAGTGTGCTATGCTCTGGGTCTTACAGCTGAGATGCAGCAGGGCAGAGCCTTCCATGGCTACCAAGGATCCGAGCTGGCCCTCAGATCCAGGCCTCTCCTTATTCCCAATGAAGGGGGTGCTTTTCCCATTAGAGCACAATATTTTTTTCTCTAGTCAGCCCCCAGGACAAGAGTTTGCTAATGGCCTACCTCCATGTAGACACATCACCAAATACTCTTTACAGACACACATTCCCTCGACTCCCTCGAGAACTAGGACGATGTCTTATATAGCATTCTATGTCCAGAGGCCAGAATGAGTGGCGTACAGCAGGAAGTGTTCTGTTCTCAAAATCGCCGAGCCTGGACAGGATGACGCTTTCTGGTTCTGCAGTTTACTAGCCATCTGGCCTGGGCCAAGTTACCTGGACACACTGACAGAAGCGAAGAGTGCAGGACTGGGGAGCCACAGAGTCCTCAGCTGGAATCTTGCCTTGGGATAAATCACTTAACCACTACTCTTGGCCTCCTCCAGAAAAAGAGGGGAATAACAGCACCTACTGGTCAAAGGATATGAACAGCAGTTTTCAGAGGAAAAAATGCAAATTATCGATAGCCATTTAAAAAATGTTCCAACTCACTAACAATTAGGAAAATGCAAACTGAAGCAAATCTGAGGTTCCACCTCACACCCCACTCAGCTTGGCAAGGATGACAAATGCTGGAGGGGCTGTGGGAAAAGAGGCAGTTTGGGGTTTTTTTTTAAATCCAGTCCTTTCAGTCCTAATAACATCTCTAATGCTGAAAGGCAAGGACTAGGGAATTGGGAGTAAGTGACGTGCCCAGGGTCACACAGCTAGGAAGTGTCTAAGGTCATATCTGAACCCAGATCCTCCCAACTCCAGGCCTGGCACACTATCCACCATGCCACCTAGCTACCCCCAAAATAGGTATTTTGTAGGTGAATCTATAAACTGGCTCAGTCATTCCAGAATGCAATTTGGAACAATGAACAAGAAACTACTAAGCTGTAAATACCTTTTGACCCAGTAATTTGGTCTATTCCCCAAAGAGATCCAAGAAAGAGGAAAAAGGCCCATATATAAAAAAATTATTATAGCCGGTCTTTTGTGGTGGCTAAGAATTGGAAACTGGGAGGATGTCTATCAATTGCAGAATTGCTGTATAAGACCACTGAGCCTGGAGTCAGGAAGACGTGAGTTCAAATTTGATCTTAAGATACCAGCTGTGCACCCCATAGCAAGTCACATAACCACTTTATACTTCAGTTTTCTATAAAATGGAATAATAGTACCTACCTCCCCAGGGTTAGGAGGAATTTGCAAACCTCAAAACACTATAAGAATGCTAGCTATTATATGAGTCTGAGAGAATACTCTTGTTCTATAAAAAACAATGAAGGAGATGGATTCTGAGAAACCTGGGAAGACTTGTGTGAACTGATGCAAAATGAAGCCAGTAGAACCAATAACAATTATATTGTAAATTATATTTGAAAGACTTAGGAGTTTCTGATGATCACAATGACCAACCACATTTCCAGAGGACTGATGATAAAACAGGAAGCCTACTTCCTCCTGATACAAAAGTGAAAGACTCAAGAGTAGGTGTGGCTCATAGCAAAATGTCTAACATTTGTAACAAAGTGTCTTATTTTTCTTCATTTCTCAGTTGAAGGTAGGTAGGTGGGAAGAAGAGTAGGGAAATCTTCATGAGAATGAAATGAAATTTAATCTTAAAAATAATGGGGTCTACTTTAAAGGATATTGGGAGCATCAACTGAGATAGCACAGGTAAAGTACTATGGAATCCTTAAAGCACTATGTAAATGTTACATATTACTACTGTTACTTGTCAAGGCCTTAGTTTTCTCATCTGTAAAACAGGGATGATAGTATCAGTTGTGATAGTGTGGTGTAAAGGATGGAGAGGGGAATTCCTGCTTCTGACTCACCAGGGGCCGGGGACTTCTGGGCAAGTCATTGAAACTCTCAAGGTCTAAGCTAACTCTTTAAGTCTATAACTGATCTCACTGAGAGGCAGTTAAGTTTCCTTTCCAGAAATTCTTTACGATGAAGAAATCCCAGGTACTATAGAAACAAACACATGCATGTGAGTATAAACACACATCTTTTTGCACCAGCTACCTCACAGGGTTGTTGTGATGATCAAATGAGATCATAACTCACTTTAAATCACAAAGCATGACTTTAAAAATGAGCATTGCATGCAAGAGTTGTCCAAGAAATGCTGGCTAACAATGATAAATTCAAAGTACAAACAAAAGACACTGCCTATTCACTCCCTTCCTCTTTTCAGCAAACTACCTCATTTTAACAAATATATTCACTCTCTCTCACCAACACCAATGACCTGAAGAGGTTATTCCGTATCCCAAAATGCACTTGGACTTGGAATCAGAAGTCTCAAGTTTGGGTCAAAGGTATGTGACCGCAGGCAAGTCACTGACCCACTTGGAAACTCAAGTTTTCTCAGCTATATAACAAAAGTAATAAAAGGTGTACTAACTTGGGGCGGGGATAAAGCACCAGTCACTGGAGGGACTTGAGTTCAAATGTGACCTCAAACCCTTCCTAGCTGTGTGACCCTGGGCAAGTCACTTAACCCTTAATTGCCTCACCCTAGCCACTCTTCTGTCTTAGAATGGATATTAGAATAAATGGTAAGGGTTGTTGTTTTCTTTTAATTAGTTCTAACCTTTTCACAGGATTGGATAAAGGAAGGATTCTGTAAATTGCCAAGTGATACATACAGAGGTGCTGATGCGAGTATTTCCTCTGACAACTCAATTCAGTATCTACGCTTTTAGATAACTTTTTTTTCAGTGCAGCAATTTCTTGTGGGCTCTTAGTTAAGAGGGCTGAAGGTTTATTTCTTTGTCCATTCGAAATCTGAACAAATATCTGCACAATTTTGAAAATTAACTGTTACTACACACCCCAAGTTCAACTGTTCAATAAAGAAATGGCTGTTGTTCAAGATCCTGCAGAAAATACAAAGAGGGCCCCCTGCCATTGGGTGGAATTAAAGTCGACTACTTCAGACTAGATGAGCCAAGCTCAAGTTTTTCAAACTGGAACCTTTCAAATAAGACAAGGCTTTTATGCTTGTCTTTTAAGATAATAAACATGTTGAGAAAAAGTACAATCCCGAAGTAAAAATTCAACTTGAAAAAAGGAATACTTAATTTTTTTTAAAAAGATAATCATAACAAAAGTGTGTTAAGCTCTGGGAAAAGAACACTAAGAAGTTTGCAATCCAAAAAAATCTTTGCTTTTTTCCTCACCACATACAGGCTAGCCCAGGGGTCAGCAACGTGTGGCTCTCGAGCCATATCTGGCTCTTTTGAGGGCCAGATATGGCTCTTTCTGCAGGAGCCATAAAGTCCTTTTTTTTTCAGGCGCTGTTACAGGAGCGGCACTGTGAGTACTGTATGGCTCTCACGAAATTACATTTTAAAAAATGTGGCGTTTATGGCTCTCACGGCCAAAAAGGTTGCCCACCCCTGAGCTAGAGGGAATAGTTAAGACTTTCTTTAAAAAAAAAAAAATCTCCAACCCTCACAACCAGGAGGTTAAATTACATTCTATATATTAAACACTTATTTCTGAGCATGCTACACTCAAACATTTTCAGATGAAAATTGTGCACCTTGAGATAAACCCAAACTTAGTGGGAAAATGGAAGCTGGAAGAGAAAACTCTGAAACCAAATTTTGACTCTTCTTGGGTGTCTCTGAAACACATGGCACAGGAGGGTGGCAGGCCTGTCTCCTTACTAACATCAATCCAGTTCAGAGTTAAACATTTTCTTTACAGTCCCCTTTTTTCAATTTGCACATTAATAGTAAGAGGACATAAACAACGGAAACCTCATCCCTGTCCAAAACAAGCTTATGCCCATTGATTTTGGAAGTGAAGGTATGTTAGGCAATAGCTGATTGGAAGGTTCTCCAAAAAATACTTTTGCATGAAAAGGGTAAAAATCTATGCAAAAAAAAAAAAAACCAAAAACTGATGTGTATTTTATTTTGTTGTCTAGGAGCCCCCTTAATTACTGGATCCAAGGGGCAGCTGGGTGGCCCAGAGATGGGAGGTCCTGGGTTCAAATCTGGCCTTAGCTATGTGACCCTGGGCAAGTCACTTGACCCCCATTGCCTAACCCTTACTCTCTTCTGCCTTGGAACCAACACACAGTACAGATTCCAAGAGGGAAGGGAGGGGCTTTTTAAAAAAATAAATCCTAGATCCATCAGAACTGACCAGCCATTGGCTCTTTCATTCCACTAATGAGGATCCTGGGCCTAAAGGAAAAAGTGAGTGATTATCTTCCACCCAACATAGACAGTGACAATCCCAACATTCACAGAAAGGCGACCCGCCGAAGCGGACATTGCTTTATTCACTCATGGGTTCAGAACTGAAATACTGTCGAGTATCTTTACCTGGTGCTCTGCATGAATGTTATCCCCAGTAGGCCAGCGATGTTTGCTGTTATTATAGCCGCCACCACTTCCTCCTCCCCCAAGCTGCTCACCATGCTGCCTCTGAAAGAAGTAATCCACCATGGCGTCGTCCTGGGAGCGGCCCGCAACCCCTATGGATCCTGGGACCGGGCTCGAGTGAGTCCCTGCTGCAAGCGCCGGGTTTGCAGCCGGCTGTTGCTGTGCCTGGGACCCTGCTGTTCCAGATGTCAAAACAACAGGCATGTTGGGATTAGCTGTTTCTTGCGTGTGCTGTTTCAGGTGGGGGCTGAAGGAGTCCTGCCAGAGCACTGCTTTTCTCTTCAAAACACATGCAACGCTCATTCCACCAGCACCTAAGGAGACACAGGTTGGCAATGGTGAATCAACCCTCTCTACAAGAAACATGGCAGGCAGCAGGAGGAAAAAAAGTCCTCCTGCTTTTGCCAATGAAACAAGAAAGCACAAGCACTGAAGTCGGATCCCTATCACGCAGCTACATGTTTTAAAATACTTTCACATAAAGGAGTCTTGATTTCAAATTTCAAAACTCTCCCAGCCCCACCCCCCCCAGGCCCATCCATCCTGG
>NC_058132.1:69868709-69894295 GCF_016433145.1 Gracilinanus agilis
GAGGGGGGGAGAGGAGAGGAGGGAGAGGGAAGGGAGGGAGGGAGAGAAAGAGAGTCCGGGAGGGAGGGAGGGGTGGGGAGGCGGGCGAGGCTAGGCAGGAGAGGCAGCCGCCGGCTCGGGAACAGGTTGCCTGGTTGCTATGCCAACCCAGGGGCCTGGGTGAACTTGGGAAACTCACTCATTTTACAACATCGGGGCTGCCGCGGGCTCGGGGTCTGGCTGCGTGCGTGCGTGTGCCTAGGGTGGTCCCCTCTGCCCAGAAGTGGCTACGAGCGCACATCTGGGTACTGAGAGGTGGATAGGGTACCTGGAAGAGATCAAAGCGTCCCACCCTCCCCCACCGCAGCCCCCACCCCCAGCTATCTCAGACCCCGCCTCCCACGGTAACACTGTCCTGCTTCTCAACTGGCCCCTTTGTTCGGTGCCGAAAGTGCCCACGGACACGATTTCAGGGTGGGCTTTGCGCCCATCTGATGTTCACCTGAACTGGGCTACCTTGGAAGGAGCCAGCTCAGAGATAACATTGGGAAGTTAGAAGACTCGAGTTCTAGTCGCAGAGTCTTTCCAATTCCAAAAATCCTGTTGTATCCGAGGAACCTGGCCCTGCCACGAAGTGGCTTTCTAAATCTCGCTGTGCCTCTGTATCTTCCTCTGAAAATGTGGGGGTGGGATAAAAGGGGCCCTAAAGTACTTTTGAGAGCTAAAATTCAGTCATTCCTAGAGCCATAAAGCCTACAAAATTTTCGCCGTGTATTCACATCTACCCTGGGTTAAAGAGTCCTTTGCTGTGTGTGTACAAAGGAAGCAGCCTTACTCAATGGAGAAGAGCCATGGAATTGAGGTCAGAAGACTTGGAGTTTGAGTCTCAGTTCAGTTACTTACTAGCTGTGTGACCTCGGAAATGTCTAAGCCTCTCTGGTCCCCAGTTTTCTGTCTGGGAAGGGAGAAGGTCCATTCAGCCCTCTTCAGCTCTAAATTCTCTGAAGAGCCTCCCTAGGCCACTGTTTCCTTTTCGGTAAAGAACAAATACATGATCTCTAGAGTTCCTTCAAGCCCCTTTATTCTTGGCATCTGAAAACAGTAACATTGTTACATGCAACTTAAGGTATTAACTGTAAACCTGGGACCTCCTTCCGAGGGAAAGTGCCCTCTTTCATTTGCCCGAAGCTTTCAAGTCTTTTGGGGGAGGGGAGGAGGCTTTGAGGGCTGATTGAGAAAGCCCTCAGAAGGGGAAAAGAGAGCCTCCCCCCCCCCCCAGGCAAATCTCTGAAAAGAGTAAGGAAGAGAGCACTCCCAACAGCAAGGGAAGACTCTCTGGAGGCTCGCTCTAAGGGAAACTTCCCAGGCACAGGTTTCTAGAAGTTAGTACAAATTCTGCCACTTACTAGCTTCTGTGACCCTCAAGCTTGCAGCTTCTCTGGCACATTTGTCCTTGTTTAGTGGATTGGTCATATCCCACTCCTCATCATCCCCTCTGGGGTTTTCTTGGCAAAGATCCTGGAGTGGCTTGCCATTTCCTTCTCTGGTTCATTTTACAGATGAGGAAACTGAGACAAACAGGGAAAAGTGACTTACCCAGGGTCACACAACTCTTCAGTGTGTGAGGCCAGAATTGAGCTCAGAAGCTAGGAGCTTAGGCTGCTTCATCCTCTACTTCATCATCTGTAAAATGGGGATGATAATAAGAACTATAATAGTAACTTCTTTGGATTGCTGAAAAAAAAAATTTTTATGAAAGTTAAATGCCAATAGAAAGAAATAATAGAAACTGCTCATTGGAAAACCTGAATCAACGGCACTCAGGCCTACCCGTCCCAGGCAAACAGTGGAAAAACTACACCAGATGGAGCTTACTATGTACCAGGCACTAAAGCTCTTTACAATCATTATTTCATTTGATATTTTAAGTATTTTAAAATCTCATTTGATCTTCACAACAACTCTGAAAAAAGGTATTATCCCCATTTTACAGATGAGGAAATGGAGGCAAATGATTTGTGACTTGCCCAGGGTCATACAGCTAAGTGGCAAAGTAAATTGAGTACTGGACCTGGAATCAGGAAGACCCGAGTTCAAATTCTGCCTTAAACATTATTAAATTAATGAATTAAGTTAAAACTTAAAATTCTGTGTGGCCCTAGGTAACACATTCGATCTCTGTCAGCCTCAATTGCCTTATCTGTAAAATGGGGGTAATAATGGTACCTACCTCAAAGAGCTGTAGTAAGGTTCAAATGAGGTAATATTTTTATGTATTTTGCAAACCTTGAAATCCTATATAAATACCAGCTATTATTAGTAATAATTTATCTGTGTTTATGTCATTTCTCTTCCCCTAAAAAATAAATTCCTTTTAGAGTAGGAACTGTTTTCACTTTTTTTTTTTATCCACAGTGCCTGGTACATTAATAAATAACACTTAATTTTAATAAAAATGTTAATTTAGACACTTAATTTCAAATTAATATTAATTAAATTAACAATTATTAGTGTTATTTGCATGTCCCTAGTGCCTAATACACTAATAAATTAACAAAAGGCAGTTAATAAATGTTTATTGAATCAAATTGCTAAATGTTATGGAAGTATGCATTCTGTTATTCCATCAGTGTAGATCATTCTCTGTCCATGCCCACCAGTCCCATATGATTCTCGTCCACGATTTCCCAAAGCTTCTCCCTGCAGACCTCCCTAATGTTCTATGAACTTGTCTTTTAAGCTTATGGCTTTAGAGCAGTTAGGTGGCTCAGTGGATTGAGAGCCAGGCCCAAAAATGAGAGGTCCCATGTTCAAATCTGGCCTCAAACACTTCCTATCCATGTGACCCTGGGCAAATCACTTAACCCCCATTGCCAAGCCCTTACCATTCTTCTGCCTTGGGACCAATACTTAGTGTTGAAGGTAAGGGTTTTAGAAAAAAATTAACTTCTGGTGTCTTTGGTTGCCAACTCTCACCACTGGATCAAGAGATGAAATGTTTGCTGGCTAGGGCAGCTTCTGGGCTCTTTGTGCCTCCTTACTGTGGTGATGGCTTTCTATCAGTTATACTTTCAGGAGCTAGGGATGCTCATGGCTGGTCTCTTTACTTTTTTTTCCAGCTTATTTACATGAATCTTTCCAAGGCTCTTCCGTCACATTCCAAGTCCTCATCCTTCCCCTTACTCTGGCTGAGTGTGATCTATGTATGCACTTACTACTAGTCAGTGGTCTAACTATGCACAGACAGCTGATCCCTAAATGACTCCCACATCAGTAACCAGCTGCTTCCTATCAAAATAGAGCTCTAGAGAGAGCTGCCATTACAAGGCCAGGATGTGGGGGAGCTCTAGGTGTTTACCTGGAAGGGTGGAGGCCCCAACCCTGATACTGCTCAGCTATCAAGTATGGAAACTCCTCCCCCAAAAGGAAATCTTGAGCCTGGCTCTAGCCTTTAGCTACTCTACACTGAGTCACCACAGTAACCCTACAAGCTCTCCCTTCCAACTCCACCCCTAGGGACTAGATTTGGAAATCAATTGCTAAATCCAAAGACCTTTTCTCTGTCCTCACCTTTCTCAAAGCAGTTCCTGCCAGCTCCTCCTCCTAGATGCCTTTTCCCCCTTAATTTTACCTTGTCTCCTGCTTTCCTTCCTCCATCTCTGACAATTCCTTCTCAGTTTCCTTTGCTGGATTACCTTCCATGGCCCTATACAATAGCTGTCTTCCAAGGCTTCATGCTAGGTCTTCTTTTATCTCTAAACACCTTTTAGCCTGATGTAAGTGACTTTTTTTCTAACCTTTACCTTCTGTCTTAGAATCAGGACGTGTATTGGTTCCAAAGCAGAAGGGTGGCTAGGCAGTGGGAGTTAAGTGACTTGTCCAGGGTCACACAGCTGGGAAATGTCTGAGGCCTGGCTCTCAATCCACTGAGCCACCCAGCTGCCTCCAAGTGAATTTTTTTTTAAACCCTTATCTTCTATCTTGGAATCAAGACAAAAGAGCAGTAAGGGCAAGACAATGGGGGTTAAATGACTTGCCCCGGGTCACACAGCTAGAAAGTGTCTGAGGCCCCATTTGAACCTAAGACCTCCTGTCCCTAGGCCTGGCTCTCAATCCACCTAGCTGCCCCCTGTACATGAGTTTGTGTGTTTGTTTAAACCCTTACCTTCTGTCTTAGAATCAATACCATGTATTGTTTCCAAGGCAGAAGAGTGTCCCATCTCTAGGCCTGGTTCTCAATCCACTGAGCCACCCAGCTGACATTGTACATAAAATTTTTTGAACTGTTTTTAAAATATATATATTTTGGTAATTGAGTGTAATTGTTTTCCTTTGTAGTCTTCCAGATTTTATTTTATGCAGGTTGAATGTATTTCCTTTCATCTGTTACCTCTCCTCCGCTGTACCCAACCTAGCTGGGGGACTAATTTAACGCCCCCCCCAGCAGTAACATTTATCCCCCTACTTATAACAAGGTAAAAGTATGATTCTGGGGAAGGGGACACGGGCTTAACAGACTGCTAGAGGGGTCCCTGGCAAATGCACACCCAAAAGGCTTAGAACTTCTGCTCTAAACCCCCCTCCTTTCTGACGTCATTAACTCCTCTGGGCTCAGTTATCAGCTCTACACAGATGACACCCAAATTCAGATATCTAGCCCTTATCTTTCTCTAGAGGTCTGCAGCCTCTTCACCAACTGCCTGGTGGACGTCTCCAGCTTGGTAGGCCTGTTACCATCTCACAGTCAACATATCCAGAAGAGAACTCCTTACCTCCCCCTGCTAAACTTGCCCCTCCTCCAGACTTCTCCATTTCCGTGGAAGGAAGCTTCTAGGCTCACAAGTACAAAACCTATCACACTCCCCTCCTCACTCTCCTGACCACCAAGCCAATCCCTAGCCAAACCTTGTTGATTCTAATGCCACGTCTCTCCCAGTATCCTATACTTTGGATTCATGCAGTCACCACCCTAGTTAAGGCTTTTTCATCTCTTTAACCTACCTCTACAATAGTATCCAGGTCTATTCTCACCCCTCCTCCCATCTCTCCTCCAGACAGCTGCCAAAATAATCTTCCTATAAATATAAATACAAATATATATATATATATTTATATATACTTTAACCACATCACTCCCATGCCCAAGATATATACATATATGTGTATGTTTTTATGTATGTATGTACTTCTAACCACATCACTCCCATGCCTAAGAGAAATGATCAATGGCTCCCTATTGCCCTTAGTATAAAATAAAACCTCCTCAGATTGGCATTTAAAGCCCTTCAATTGTAGTTTGATTCTTCCTTCCATACTTATTTCATATTCTTTCTCTCCACATGTTCTTAATTAAAACCAAACGGGCCAATTCCCTGATCCCTGAACTTCATATTTCAGTCCAGACTGGGACATTTTGGCATGGGCTCGCCTCTCATGCCTGGAATGAACTCCCTCCTCACTTCCAACTCTTATAATCCTTAAAGTCCTTCAAGGCTCACTCACTCCATCAGGTACTGTCTTCTTCTAAGTGTGGAACGTTAATGTTCATTTGTACCCCTCCTTGGCCCCCAAAATGAACTTTCAATTTTAAAGTGTGAATGGTTAGATTTTAGACTAATGCAGCAAACCAGCTTCCCTTTCCCCCCCCCCCCCCCAGGCTGTGGTGCTGGGTGGGGAATCTTTTGTCTTTGGTAAGGACTGCCTAGATGGAGACCTGCCCTTTATTTATCTGTAAACAAGAAATTTCTAGAGTGATTAAATTGGTAATTAAGTGAGTTGGACAGACCTGGGGGGAGTGGGGAGTGCCTCGGCACTGTGCTGCCTTTCTGGATTGCTACTTGTTCTTGGCCTCACCCACCTCTTATCCTGATTGAGCCTGAGTCCTCCAATCAGAGGCTTGGGAAAGAGACCTCAAGAAGAACATAAATTTATGGAGGAGACAGAAGTCAGCCCTTTCCCCTTGAACCAGGGTCTGCTCCTGGGCTTGCTCAGTTGTTCCTGTAGCAAATGACTAGAAGTGCTAGTTGGGCTCTCACAATCTCAGCTAACCAAGCAGCTCGCGCTTCTCTCTTTCTCTGACTCACTTTTTGCTATTTAATAACTAATTCTAAAATTAAGATATGATCTCCAGAGAATTTTAAATGTAACATAAGGAACATTTTCTTGACTTCCCCACCACCACTGTCCCAGTTGTGAGTTCTCTTTCCTTTCTTGAATTATTTTCGATTTATTTCTCTGTCTACCTCTACTATGTCCCAGTAGAATGTGAACTCTCATGAGGGCAGGAGCTTGCCATTTCTTTACATCCTCAGGATGCCCTTCCCCTCAATAATTGTCAGTTGAATTGGCTGGACTAGTCAGTTTCTCTTAAAAAAAACAAACAAACAAAAAAACCTTACCTTCTGGAGGCAGCTGGGTGGCTCAGTGGATTGAGAATCAGGCTCAGAGATGGGAAGTCCTGGGTTCAAATCTGACCTCAGACAATTCCTAGCTGTGTGACCCTGAGCAAGTCACTTGAACTCCCCCTGTTGTCTAGCCCTTACCACTCTTCTGCCTTAGAACCAATATGGAAGATAAGGGTTTAAAAAAAAACAAACCCTGACCTTCTGTCTTATAATCAATACTAGTATCTATTCTGTAATAATTAAAAGAGCCAGTAAGCAATGTTTGATTGAAGGGAGAGAGAGAGTCTGTATGGTGAGTCTCTCTTCCAGGGACTTGCCCACAGTCACAACTAGAAAGTAGCTGAGGTCATATTTGAACCCAGGATCTCCCATTTCCAAGCCTGGCTCTCTATCCACTGAGCCACCTCTGTTTCACTCTTTTGTAATGTTGCTCAGGATTGGCAGAGAGATACAAGGCTTCCAGATAGCCTAGGAACCTTCAGCTTCTTTCATTTCTTCATCTTGAGCCTTGTTTACTAGCACACTTTTCCTCACCTTCTCCTGTGCTCACTTTCACATTAAAGTCACCCAGTTTGTTGATTTGCTATGGAGGACTTCTTCACCAATCTCTTAACTCCCTTAACTCCCACATGATACCCCATGAGATGCCTCAACCAAAAAGCACTATGTAATGGTCATATTTTATACCCATTATGTCAGAGGATTTGGAGCTAGAAGGGAACGTAGAGGTCATTGCCTTGACCAGTCTCCTCCAATTACAGATAAGAGAACTGAAGTCAAGGATGGCATGGTAACTCACATAAGATCAATTCCAACCCAGGTCTTCTGTCTCCAAATGTTCTCACTTCAATGGATACAGTACTTAGAAATGTTATACATGGAACCATGGACTTCAGGGTCTTAGAACCCAACCCAGTCATTTTATGAATAAGGAACCAAAGGCCCTACCAGAGAGTTAGGCACATAGGTAGCAAATGGCAAGAACCAGTCCTTTGACCTAAGTACTCTTCTACTCTACCAGAATGCATGTCTTCCTTTCCCCTACCCCAACTTTTTTGAAATTTTTTTTAAACACTAAGGGCTAGGCAATGGAGGTTAAGTGACTTGCCCAGGGTCACCCAGCTGGGAAGTGTCTGAGGCCAGATTTGAACCCAGGACCTCTTGTCTCCAGGTCTGGCTCTATCCACTGAGTCACTTGGGTGCCCCAGGAGCTGACATTCTAATGGGAGAAGACATCTTATAAAAGGGAGAGGAAGACCAGTCAATCAAACGGAGAGACTAGGGGGAGGGATTTTACTTCTAATATATGAAATTCAGAAGTTCAATGAGCTTTCAGGGTACAGAGGTTTCTGAGATTTTATAGAGAGACAGGAGAGAATCTGCATTCTATGAATCTTTAAAATAGAAATTTACAAAGAGATCCTTTACATTAAAGAAATAGAGAACTTTCAGAACTCTGTCTTGATTTCATCTGCCCACATATACTATAGCAGTGATGGCAAACCTTTTAGAGACAGAGTGCCGGGCTCTGCCCCCAACTCCCAGAGACCAAGGGCCATCCCCCCCACCCTGAGACTGAGTACCACCACCCCCAAGTCCTGTTCCACCCCCCCCCTCCTCCCCTTGCCTCCCCCTTCACCTCAGACAGGGGAGGGAGAAAGCATTCCCATTGGGCTACTGGGCAGAGGGGCAGGTGATAAGAGGCCCATGTGGAAAGGGAAGTAGAGTGACTGGAGCATTCTGCTCTCTTCCAGCTATGTGCCATTCTGTGAGCTATGCTCCCCTCAAACCTAGCTCTTCTCCAACCCTACCATGGGAATCACCTTCACCACAGACTCTACAGGCTGCCATCTATGCTGCACCCTCATACAACATGTAAGCCCCCCTCCAATGCCTTACTCCAGAAGGAGGAGGGAGGAAGTCCTCAGGTACATGGAGAAAGGGAGGGGAACAGCTCTTCCCGGAGTCCCTCTGGCTTTCTGATAACAAACTCTGGCGAGCAACTATAGACCTGCTCTGCATAGCCTTTTTGGCATGCATGTCATAGGTTCACCATCACAGTACTAGAGACCTAGAAATCCCTTAAGATACAATATTAGCCTGGTCACAGAACTATATCATATACTTTATATGAATATTCCACTCATAGCCAAGCCTCTGAAAGATTTCAGTTCCAATCAATTTAACATTTATTTAGTAGAGATCATTGACAAACTCTGAACTATGCTTACCCATTTATTCTAGAAGGTTTTTTAACTAGACAAAGAATTTTGGATTTGTTTTTTTAAAAGGCTAACTCACAAGGATATAAAAGCTGATTCCTAAAAGTAAGTTTTAGACACTGTAGAATGAGGCAGACCCAGATTTTCAAAACAGAAAGAAAAGGTGATCTGACAGCTTTTGAATGTCAAAGGAATTGACATCTCTAGTTTCCAAAGTTAATGTCAAAAATCCAACTCCTTTCACACACATGAAAAGGTTTCAGAATTCCCAGTGAAATAAAACTTTTTCCCCCAAGGATAAATGAAATAGTTTGAAAATAAAAATCTACAAGTTGTTTCTCAGTAGTAGAAGAATTAGACAGCTAATTAGCTTCCAAGGAGTAGCGATAACTTACTTTGATGCTCACAGTTCCACTCAAGAGCAGGCATGGTTTAACAAGGCATTTTTGCATTTCATATTCACCAGATTCATCGTTTTTTCTCTCAGTGCCATTCTCATTCTGTCTCCACTTTTTTATCTTTCCCTTATAGGTCACCCTCTATTTCTGATCGTCAACTCTCTCTATTGCTCTCTCCTCTCCTTTTCTCTTTCTTTTATCTCTTTACTGCTTTTCTTCTTTTTCCTTTCCTCCATCTTTGCCTTCTCTCTTTCCTGTCTCATTCAACTGTCCATAAAGTAGAACTAGTGTATATAATTACATTATGCTTTTGTTTTATTTTATTTTTTAAAAACCTTACCTTCTGTTTTAGTAGCAGTACTCCAATAGAAGAGTGGCAAGGGCTAGGCAATTGGGGTTAAGTGGCTTACCCAGAGTTACACAGCTAGGAATTGTCTGAGGTCAGATTTGAATCCAGATCCTCCCAATTCTAGGTTTGGCACTCTATCCACTATGCTACTACCTAGCTGCCCCATGCCTTTTTTTTTTTAAACATTAATTTTGAGTCCCAAATTCTCTCCTTATCACCAGTCCCTCCCTGACACACTGAGAAAGCAAGCAATATGATACCTATCCTACACATTATACATTAATTTAAAAAAATTTTTATTTTGAATATTTTCCCATAGTTACATGTTTCATGTAACTTTCCTTCTCCCCCAAATCCCCCTAACCCCCCTTAGCCGACACACAATTCCACTGGGTTTTACATGTATCATTGATCAAGACCTAATTCCATATTATTGATAGTTGGACTAGAGTTATCGCTTAGTGTCTATATCCCCAATAATATCTCCTTCAGCCCATGTGTTCAAGCAGTTGTTTTTCTTCTGTGTTTCTCCTCCCACAGTTCTTCCTCTGAATGTGGCTAGTTTTCTTTCTCATAAGTCCCTTAGCCTTGCTCTGGATCCTTGCATTGCTGCTAGTAGAGAAGTCCATTACATTTGATTGTGCCACATTGTATCCGTCTCTGTATATAATGTTCTCCTGATTCTGCTCCTTTCACTCTGCATCAGTTCCTGGAGATCATTCCAGTTCACATGGAATTCCTCCAGTTCTTTATCCCTTTGAGCACAATAGTATTCCATCACCAACAGATACCACAATTTGTTCAGCCATTCCCCAATTGAAGGACATTCTCTCATTTTCCAATTTTTTGCCACCACAAAGAACTCGGCTATAAATATTTTTGTACAAGTCTTTTTCCTTATTATCTCTTTGGTGTATAATCCAAGCAGTGCTTTGGCTGGATCGAAAGGCAGATAATCTTTTAAAGAGCCCTTTGGGCATAGTCCCAAATTGCCATCCAAAATGGTTGGTTCAGTTCACAACTCCACCAGCAATGCATTAATGTCCCAATTTTGCCACATCCCCTCCAACATTCATTACTCTCACCTGCTATCATTTTAGCCAATCTGCTAGGTGTGAGGTGGCACCTCAGAGTTGTTTTGATTTGCATTTCTCTGGTTATTAGAGATTTAGAACACTTTCTCATGTGGTTATTGATAGTTTTGATTTCTTTATCTGAAAATTGCCTATTCATGTCCCTTGCCCACTTATTGATTGGGGGGGAAATACATTAATTTTTTAAAATAACTATCCCTTTAATTATTTCAATGGCCTTCTAATTCTTCCCCTACCTGAAGTCTTTCTCCACTCTAGACCATCCTTCATACTGCTGCCAAAGTAATTTTCCATAAGCACAGATATGAATTCATCACTACTCTGCTCAATAAACTAATGTGGCTCCCAATCGCCTTTAGGATAAAACATAAATTTCCTTCTTTGGTTTTTAAAGTCCTTCACAATATGCACCCCAGTTATATTTCCAGCCTCATTTATGTATTAGTTCCCTTCCCACACTCTATAATCCAGTCAAATTAACCTTCTGAATCCTTTCACAAGACAGTCTAGCATCATGCATTTTTTAAAATAATATTTTATGTTATATGTAAAAACAATTTTTTAACATTCATTTTTTAAAGTTTTGGTTCCAAATTCTTTCCCTTCTTCTTTCTCCCTCCCTCCCTCCTTGCCCTCCCCTTCCCCTGAGATGGCAAGCAATCTGATATAGATTTTACATCATCATGCATTTATTCAGGACCTACCATGTGCCCGGCACTGTACTAGGTACTGGGGATATAAAGACCAATATGAAACTATCCTTGCTTTTGAGGTGCTTCTAATGATACTGAGGAGAGTCGTGGCAGGAGGAGAAGAGCCTGTAATTCATTTAAATTGAACAAATTTTTATTAAGAGCCCATAATATTCTGGGAACTAACTGTGCCAGGTGCTGGGGATACAGAGAAAAAAATGAAATAACACTTGGCCTCAAGGAGCTTCCAAGAAACATTGTATATTCAGTAAGCAAATGCAAAATAAATTCAAAGTAATTCTGATGGGGACGGGGGAGAAGGGAAATCAGGACAATCTTATTGGAGGCATCACTTTAGCCCAACCTTGGATTTCAAGGGGCAGAAGTGATGTCAAGGAGGAGCATTCCCAGATAAGTAAAGACAAATAATAATGGAAATAGCTACAAAGTAATGTGCGCTGGCACTAATCACAGCTGGGAGGCCCTTATGTGCCACCTGACTGAGCCCTGCAAGAAACTGGGAATTACTCTGTAAAGTGAAAGTGAGGAAGGATAGAATTCCAGGAATGGAGGATGGGAAGAAGGCTATGGAACCGTACAGAGCGGACAGATTTTAGGATCATTATTCTGGAGGTGGAAGGGACCTCAGAGGCCATCTTGCCCAATCCCTCTCATCTGGAGGAAGCTGTAGTTCAGGGAGGGTTGGGGATTTGTCCAAGGAGGTTAAGGGACTCCCCCAAGTCACTCAGGTAGAGGTGGTTGAGCTAGAATGTCTTGGACACGAAGCAACAGCAAACAGGTACGGAAAACTATACAATACAGAAAACAGGACAGAGTGATGTGAAATTAGACTCAGAAAAAGAGCCTAGAGTTCAATTCATATAATAGACTTTACATGCCACACAGGGGAGTCTCTAAAGCTTCTTTGAGCCAAGGACTGGTGAAACTTGCTCTGTATAAATATCAGTTTGGCAGCTTTGTGGACCGTGGATTGAAGGTGGGAGAGAGGGAGAGACTCCACACAAAGCAACCAATGAAGAAGAAACTCTTCCCACAGTCCAGGTGAGAGCCACAACTGGGAGTGAGAAGAGCTCAGAAGTGAGAGATGGAGAACAGAATGGGGGCTGGGGGTGGGGGGTGGAAATGGGAGTTAAAGAAAGGGAACAGTAACTGATGACTGCAAAGCTATAAAGCTGGGTGATTGGAAGAATGGTGGTGCTCCAGAAGCAAATTTTGCCTAGTTTTAGCAGAGTCTGAGATGCCTATGTGATATTCTGGTAGAAATATCCAGTTGAGGGGAACTAGATGGTTTAAGGGATTGAGAGCCACATCTAAAGACAGGAGGTCCTGGGTTCAAATTTGGATTCAGATATATTCTAGCACTGTGACCCTGGACAAGTCATTTAACCCTCATTGGGTAGCCCTCACTGCTCTTCTGCCTTAGAACCAATAGATAGGATTGATTCTAAGACAGACAAAGGAGAGGGAGGGGAGGAGGAGAGAGAGAGAGAGAGAGAGAGAGAGAGAGAGAGAGAGAGAGAGAGAGAGAGAGAGAGAGAGAGAGAGAGAATGAATAACTTTAAAGTATTTTCAGTCTAGAGTAGTGGAGTCCAGAGCTATAATGAAAGAAGTTAGAGGGAAGAGTAGGAGGTAAAGAAATAGAGGCAAAGAGCACAAAAGACATCTCTGAATTTAGCTGAATAAGGGAGAAGAGCTACAATTCCTCAGCAGAGCAAGGGGGTATTATAGGCAGACTAATTAGCCTGATGACATTTTTAGGGAGGTGTGTCTCAGGGGACTTTGATTTTATTTCTCTGCATGGAACTTTGAAGAGTACATTAACACCTTCCTGAGAGGATTGAGGTCATCTCCTGGACTTAGAAGGAGATTCAGGGATGAAAAGTAATTTGATTGGCTCAAGCTGGTCTGACCAGAGTCATGCTCTTTGTACTGGGCCTCTACATGGTAGAGAGAATAGCATAACAAAGCTGAGATTGCATAAGTATATCTTGTATCTTCCTTCCTTACTCCTCTATCCTAAGAGGGATGGGCAGCCAAGGGAGATATGATAGTCCCCCTTCCAGGAGGTTATAAATAATTCGAAGTCAAGGAAAATGACCATTTGGTGTCTTGGAAAAGGTGCTACTTCATTCCAACCTTAAATTCTGGGACTTTGCAACTAAAAAGGGCTAAGAGATACAGAAAATAAGACATTCACTTCTTTTTTTTTTTTTTAAACCCTTACCTTCTGTCTAGGAGTCAGTTCTGTGTATTGGTTCCAAGGCAGAAGAGTGGTAAGGGTAGGCAATGGGGGTCAAGTGACTTGCCCAGGGTGATACAACTGAGAAGTGTCTGAGGTCAGATTTGAACCCAGGACCTCCCATCTCTAGGCCTGGCTCTCAATCCACTGAGCCCCAGCTCACCCCCAAGCTTGGGGGCACCCAGCTGCCCCCAAAACATTCACTTCTAATTTAATTATACAGCCTGCCTGCACTAAACAGGGTACTAGGATGTCTAGTCAACTAGCCAAGTCAAGTCAATAAGCAGTGAATTACTAATGGCAACCATGAATAGAGAGAGGCAGGGGCCTACATCTTCACCATGTGGACCAGTGAGATGGCCTCAGTCAGCTCAATCCAGGGAATGGAGCAGCCAAATGACATCCTCCTGACTTTACTGGACAGTACCAAGTGAGTGGAGAGTTTGCAGGTCAAACCTTCCCTCTCCAATGAGAAAAGAGAGTTTGTAGTCAGCACCAGCCACTCAGAGAGAAGAGGATGAAGCACATGGTCCTAGAGCTGGAAAAGAAACAAGAGACTGAGCCACAGTATAGAAGAACAAAAGCCTGGATTTTGCTGCTAGGATTTATTTGGATTTTCTGATGGGAAGAGGCTGGCATCTTCTCAGCGCCAAGCTGGTCTTCTTTCTTGGGTGTGGGGCCTGCCCAAAGTCCCTTGAGTAGTATTATCTCTAAAAGCCTATGTAATTCCCTGAGGCAGAAGATGGAACTCACTAGCACCAGGAGGAAAACTGGATGCTTTGATTCTGGTGGGGTGAAATAAAGACTGCCTATGCCTAATAATGCATTTTNGTGCTTCTAATGATACTGAGGAGAGTCGTGGCAGGAGGAGAAGAGCCTGTAATTCATTTAAATTGAACAAATTTTTATTAAGAGCCCATAATATTCTGGGAACTAACTGTGCCAGGTGCTGGGGATACAGAGAAAAAAATGAAATAACACTTGGCCTCAAGGAGCTTCCAAGAAACATTGTATATTCAGTAAGCAAATGCAAAATAAATTCAAAGTAATTCTGATGGGGACGGGGGAGAAGGGAAATCAGGACAATCTTATTGGAGGCATCACTTTAGCCCAACCTTGGATTTCAAGGGGCAGAAGTGATGTCAAGGAGGAGCATTCCCAGATAAGTAAAGACAAATAATAATGGAAATAGCTACAAAGTAATGTGCGCTGGCACTAATCACAGCTGGGAGGCCCTTATGTGCCACCTGACTGAGCCCTGCAAGAAACTGGGAATTACTCTGTAAAGTGAAAGTGAGGAAGGATAGAATTCCAGGAATGGAGGATGGGAAGAAGGCTATGGAACCGTACAGAGCGGACAGATTTTAGGATCATTATTCTGGAGGTGGAAGGGACCTCAGAGGCCATCTTGCCCAATCCCTCTCATCTGGAGGAAGCTGTAGTTCAGGGAGGGTTGGGGATTTGTCCAAGGAGGTTAAGGGACTCCCCCAAGTCACTCAGGTAGAGGTGGTTGAGCTAGAATGTCTTGGACACGAAGCAACAGCAAACAGGTACGGAAAACTATACAATACAGAAAACAGGACAGAGTGATGTGAAATTAGACTCAGAAAAAGAGCCTAGAGTTCAATTCATATAATAGACTTTACATGCCACACAGGGGAGTCTCTAAAGCTTCTTTGAGCCAAGGACTGGTGAAACTTGCTCTGTATAAATATCAGTTTGGCAGCTTTGTGGACCGTGGATTGAAGGTGGGAGAGAGGGAGAGACTCCACACAAAGCAACCAATGAAGAAGAAACTCTTCCCACAGTCCAGGTGAGAGCCACAACTGGGAGTGAGAAGAGCTCAGAAGTGAGAGATGGAGAACAGAATGGGGGCTGGGGGTGGGGGGTGGAAATGGGAGTTAAAGAAAGGGAACAGTAACTGATGACTGCAAAGCTATAAAGCTGGGTGATTGGAAGAATGGTGGTGCTCCAGAAGCAAATTTTGCCTAGTTTTAGCAGAGTCTGAGATGCCTATGTGATATTCTGGTAGAAATATCCAGTTGAGGGGAACTAGATGGTTTAAGGGATTGAGAGCCACATCTAAAGACAGGAGGTCCTGGGTTCAAATTTGGATTCAGATATATTCTAGCACTGTGACCCTGGACAAGTCATTTAACCCTCATTGGGTAGCCCTCACTGCTCTTCTGCCTTAGAACCAATAGATAGGATTGATTCTAAGACAGACAAAGGAGAGGGAGGGGAGGAGGAGAGAGAGAGAGAGAGAGAGAGAGAGAGAGAGAGAGAGAGAGAGAGAGAGAGAGAGAGAGAGAGAGAGAGAATGAATAACTTTAAAGTATTTTCAGTCTAGAGTAGTGGAGTCCAGAGCTATAATGAAAGAAGTTAGAGGGAAGAGTAGGAGGTAAAGAAATAGAGGCAAAGAGCACAAAAGACATCTCTGAATTTAGCTGAATAAGGGAGAAGAGCTACAATTCCTCAGCAGAGCAAGGGGGTATTATAGGCAGACTAATTAGCCTGATGACATTTTTAGGGAGGTGTGTCTCAGGGGACTTTGATTTTATTTCTCTGCATGGAACTTTGAAGAGTACATTAACACCTTCCTGAGAGGATTGAGGTCATCTCCTGGACTTAGAAGGAGATTCAGGGATGAAAAGTAATTTGATTGGCTCAAGCTGGTCTGACCAGAGTCATGCTCTTTGTACTGGGCCTCTACATGGTAGAGAGAATAGCATAACAAAGCTGAGATTGCATAAGTATATCTTGTATCTTCCTTCCTTACTCCTCTATCCTAAGAGGGATGGGCAGCCAAGGGAGATATGATAGTCCCCCTTCCAGGAGGTTATAAATAATTCGAAGTCAAGGAAAATGACCATTTGGTGTCTTGGAAAAGGTGCTACTTCATTCCAACCTTAAATTCTGGGACTTTGCAACTAAAAAGGGCTAAGAGATACAGAAAATAAGACATTCACTTCTTTTTTTTTTTTTTAAACCCTTACCTTCTGTCTAGGAGTCAGTTCTGTGTATTGGTTCCAAGGCAGAAGAGTGGTAAGGGTAGGCAATGGGGGTCAAGTGACTTGCCCAGGGTGATACAACTGAGAAGTGTCTGAGGTCAGATTTGAACCCAGGACCTCCCATCTCTAGGCCTGGCTCTCAATCCACTGAGCCCCAGCTCACCCCCAAGCTTGGGGGCACCCAGCTGCCCCCAAAACATTCACTTCTAATTTAATTATACAGCCTGCCTGCACTAAACAGGGTACTAGGATGTCTAGTCAACTAGCCAAGTCAAGTCAATAAGCAGTGAATTACTAATGGCAACCATGAATAGAGAGAGGCAGGGGCCTACATCTTCACCATGTGGACCAGTGAGATGGCCTCAGTCAGCTCAATCCAGGGAATGGAGCAGCCAAATGACATCCTCCTGACTTTACTGGACAGTACCAAGTGAGTGGAGAGTTTGCAGGTCAAACCTTCCCTCTCCAATGAGAAAAGAGAGTTTGTAGTCAGCACCAGCCACTCAGAGAGAAGAGGATGAAGCACATGGTCCTAGAGCTGGAAAAGAAACAAGAGACTGAGCCACAGTATAGAAGAACAAAAGCCTGGATTTTGCTGCTAGGATTTATTTGGATTTTCTGATGGGAAGAGGCTGGCATCTTCTCAGCGCCAAGCTGGTCTTCTTTCTTGGGTGTGGGGCCTGCCCAAAGTCCCTTGAGTAGTATTATCTCTAAAAGCCTATGTAATTCCCTGAGGCAGAAGATGGAACTCACTAGCACCAGGAGGAAAACTGGATGCTTTGATTCTGGTGGGGTGAAATAAAGACTGCCTATGCCTAATAATGCATTTTTTTTTTTAAACCCTTAACTTCTCTGTATTGGCTCATAGGTGGAAGAGTGGTAAGGGTGGGCAATGGGGGTTAAGTGACTTGCCCAGGGTCACACAGCTGGGAAGTGTCTGAGGCCAGATTTGAACCTAGGACCTCCCATCTCTAGGCCTGGTTCTCAATCCACTGAGCTACCCAGCTGCCCCCTAATAATGCATTTTTACCTTGAGTACCCACACAGGTGATAGGGATCTTTTTAAATTATTTCAGGAAAGACCTGGACTTGAGTTCTAATCCGAGGCTCCCAAAAGGAAATGGGGATTGGGGTAAAAAGAATCAAAGATATATATTTGGGGTTGGGGCAGGGCATAAATTTAAAAGCATCAAACCTGGTCAGTGAGAGGTCCAGAGTTTCTGTTGCAGGATGTGGGTTACATTATTTATAGTTGCTTAAAAGAATACTCTTAATTTGAGAAGTAGTTTGAAACTGTTTATATCTCTTTCAATTGGAAAAAAATCACATTGTTGCTAATATTCGGGCAACTGTGTCCTGGGTCCTTTGTTATTCTTCAATACCATTTCACTTGGAGATGACCAGCTCCTGTGTATTCAGTTATCATCTCTATGCATCTCTGACCCACAGCTAAGTAGCACACTGGATTGAGTCTTTGACCTGAAGTCAGGAACAGCTGAATTCAAATTTGAACCCCACATTTAGCTGTGTATTCCTGGGCAAGTCACTCAACCCTATTGGCCTCAGTTTCCTTATCTGTAAAATGAGCTGGAAAAAGAAATGGCAAACCACTCTAGTATCTTTGCCAAGAAAACTCCAAATGGAGTCACAAAGAGTTGGACACAGCTGAAACTACTGAACAACAATGCAAATTATTCAGATGCAGCCCTTACCTCTCTCTTGAAATCCACTCTCCTACCTTGTCCCTACCTTCTCTATTACTGGAGAGTAAGAACCATCTCCTAGTCACCTAGATTCACAACCTGACTTTGAGCCTTGGCTCCTCATATTCTGTCAACCCCTCTCCAATCTGCTGCCAAATTCTGTCATTTCTACCCTCCTAATATCTCCCATAAATATCTTCTTCTCTCTTCTGACACCACTACCACCCTGGTACTGGTCTTATAATCTCCTCATGCCTGGTCCTCATAGAAGAACCTGGACAGCCACAGGAAGTAGCAGCAGCCCCATTCCTGGATGCTTCATGAATTCATCATTGATGTTTTGGCTGAGATGCTTCTTCATTCCAACCTTAAATTCTGGGACTTTATGACTATGAAGGGCTAGAAGGTTCAGAGAAATAAGATATATTCACTTTATTAAAAAAAAAAATCCTTACCTTCCTTCTTAGAATCAATACTATGTATTGGTTCTAAGGCAGAAGAGTGGTAAGGGTTGGGCAATGGGAGTTGTGACTTGCCCAGGGTTACACAGCTAGGAAGTGTCTGAGGTCAGATTTGAACCCAGGACTACCTGTCTCTAGGCCTGCCTCTCGATCCACAGAGCCATCTAGCTGCCCCCTCTTATTCTCATCTTCAAAAATAATTTCTTACATGCAAATGAAAACATGATTTATCACTTATTTATTTGGGTATATATTTGAGGGTTCAGGTTTTATAAAAATTAATAATATGGAAAGATGTTTTATGTGATAATATATGTATAACCCATATTGAATTGCTTGTTAGCTCCAGGAGGGGTGGAGAAGAAAGGAGGGCGACAATATGGGCAATATGGAGACAATGTGGAAATTTGTTATTAAAATAAAAAATTAATACATAAAAATATGATTTCTTATGGTGGAAGGCTCCCTAGAAGTTAGTCAGTCAACAAGCATTTATTAAGCACTATTAATATCAATTATTACCTATTATAAATTATATTAACTCATATTAAGCATAGTTTAAAGCACTATTATATATTTTTAAGCATTATGTGCCAGGCACTGTGCTAAGCACTGTGAGATATAAATAGAAAAAGGGGAGGGGGCAGAGACAGGCCCTGCCCTCATAGAGTTTATAATCAGGGCAAGATAAAAAAAAGCAAAGGAAACTGAGAGTCTGTAGAAGGTTTCCTACTCAAGGCCATGGTGGAGAAATCAAAGTTCCCAAGGTAATATAGCTGGGTGAGAAATGAAGGGGAGAGAGGGAAGGCCATAGGGGGGATGTAAGCCATTCTTTTTCAGAATTAGTAAAAATCTATTTTTATGCCAAATCACTAGCTTCCTTCAAAGTTTACCTCAAATGCCAACTCTTATATTTGAGGAAGCCTGAGAACCTGGATGTCAGTTTCTTTCCTGAGGGCTCCCCCAGTTACTTTGTATCTCCTATGTGTGTATTTCACATCGACTTCTGTTACATTGTTACAATAATCAGCGAAAGACAATACAGTAACTCCTAAGGACGAAGGGCTTTCCCTGCTCTGTGGTTTTAGGGAGTTAATTTTTTGAGAAAAGAGTTTCCACCACGTTCTTCTCTCTAACTTCTGGAGATTCCCCAGCTCTCTTGGCTCTTGTCCTCTTACCACTTCTCAGGCTCCCATCTTCAGATGGAGGCTCATTGGTTTGCAGCCAGCCATGGTCTTGGCTCATGTTGAGTTTCTGGTCCCCTGAAAGCCCAACATGTCTTTACATGACTTCTCCATCTTGCTTTTATGTAGTCGATGGATTTACCACCCAAAATAAATAAATAAATAAATCATTTACCTCTATGAAATGTCATCTTATTTAGTGTGTGGGTGAGGAGTTGGTCTGGATACCTCTGATTATTTACTTTCTTCCCAGGCCATTTGATAAAATTAAAGATTTGATAAAAAAATAAAAGTAAAGGGCAAGGAACAGAGATAATGAAATGTTAATGTCTTGAAGTGAAAATAAGGATTTATACTTTGTTGCTCCTTTAGCAAATTTAGAAGAGATTGTTCGAGCAACCTTCATAGACATAGAGAACAGGTAACCTCTAGAAATGAGCCATGATCCTGGTGGCTTTTTCAAAACAAGATACAGGGGGCATCTGGGTAGCTCAGTGGATTGAGAGTCAGGCCTATAGACAGGAGGTCCTGGGTTCAAATATGGCCTCAGACACTTTGCAGCTATGTGACCCTGGGTAAGTCACTTGACCCCATTTCCTACCCTTACCACTCTTCTGCCTTGGAGCCAATACACAGTATTGACTCCAAGACAGAAGGTAAGGGTTAAACAAACAAAAAAAAACAAGATACATTCTCTAAGCAGTCAGGAAAGACAATTCTGGCAGTTGAGAAAAGAGCCAACTCTTGAGAGGGAATTGCTTTTTTTTTTTAATCCTTGTAACGATTAAAAATGATAAAGGCTGATACTATGAGGAAAACTAATATTTTATTTAGGCCCATGTTGATAGATTCGTGCCTGTAAAAAATTCAAATTGCTGCCTCAGTCATTACTCCTCTACAACCCCACAGTGAGGGCGCTCAGGTAGCGAAGAGGAAGTCAAAACCTACTTCCCAACATTTAAAGCCGGGCTTTACCTTAAAGACATCATCCAAAACAGGAAACCCATAGGACAATGGTCCAAGTGTCCACAGGAAGTTTGTCATTAAAGCTCAAATGAGTCTCAAATAGCTCTAAATAGAGCACCAGAAATTCTAAATAACACACCCTTAACTTCAGCCTTAGAATCAATACTATGTATTGGTTCCAAGTCAGAAGAGTGATAAGGGCTAAGCAATGACGGTTAAGTGACTTGTCCAGGGTCACACAACTGGGAAGTATCTGAGGTCACATTTGAACCCAGGACCTCCCATCTCTAGGTCTGGCTCTTAATCCACTGAGTCACCCAGCTGCCCCTGAGGGAATTGGTTTTTGCCTCCTAGAGAGAAAGGGAATTTCTCCTTCCTTCTGCCACATTAATCATTTTGTCTGGAATGGAACTACTCACCCAGGAGATAGTTTGCCCAAAAGAGCAGGCTCAGAGTCCAGTTTCTAATCTGAGAATGTACCAGCAGCAATAGGCAAGATTTGAGTTCCAAAGAAGAACAGCCCCAGAAAGCCCAGAAGAGTGACCTAGCGGAGACATTGCAACCAACAAGGAGTAGTAGAAAAGGGACATCAGGATTCTGCAGTCTCAGAGATGTGAGTTCCCTGTGTCATATGACCTCATTACTCATATGCTCCTTTCTACTAAGGTACCTAATGGGGAAGCACAGGCTTCCTTTGACAATTAATGTAACTCTAGAAAATACAGTTAGGGGTTCCTGGAGCCAGCTCAAATGGGCAGTCTAGAGGAGATTATTGAATTTTCCTTGCAAGCATTTATACCTTGGAAACTACTAAAGTCTACAAATCAGGACTTGGTTTATTGTTTTGTTGACAATATAGATCTAAGAAAGTAATGGAGAAAATCTTAATAATGCAGATTATCATATATGTGTGTCATGCCTTCTTTTTTGTTCTTTCAGAGACTCATTTGTAAACATTTGTCAGCACATTTACCAGCATGTCCCTGAGTAATATTCCACATTTAAGGTTGGAGCATTTTGTTACTGTTATTCCTATAATGCTGTCTTAGTAAATGCCTTTACTTTTTGCTAATTGTATCTAATAGCTTAGTACTAAAGAGAACACACCAATGGGGGCTCAGGAGTTGTAGTTTTAGGAGTACATACTCACACAATACTTTAAACCTGGTGTAATAGTCTTCAAGGGACCTCTATCTGCAAGTGTGAGTTGATGGGGAGGGAAGGGTAATTGCTCATTAGATTCGATTCATCATCCTAGCCTGTTAAATCTTTTCTGGATTCTGACTGTCATCCAAAATGTTAACTCTCCATCTCAACCTTAGTACTCTGCCAATTTGAGAAACGTGTATTCTATGCCTTTTTATAAAGTCAGTGATAAAAATGTTGAGCATGGGGGCAGCTGGTTGGCTCAGTGGACTGAGAGCCAGGCTGAGAGATGGGAGGTCCTGGGTTCAAATGTGGCCTCAGACATTTCTTAGCTGCAGGACCTTGGGCAAGTCACTTAACCCCCAATGCCTAGCCCTTATCACTCTTCTGCCTTGGAACCAATACTTGATCAGTATAGATTCTTAGAATTATCTAAATCTAAATATTATTATTTATAAATATAATTTAGATAATATAGATAGATAATATAAATTATTATCTAAATCTAAATATCAACTTAGAACCAATATTGATTCTAAGGTGGAAGGTAAGGGTTAAAAAAAATCAAAATGTTGAGCATCCCCTAGCCCAAGCAGAAATCTTGAGGGCACATCATCATCATCATCTCTAACATTTATATAGCACCTACTATGTGCCAAGTACTGTGCTGAGTGCTTTACAAATATTATCTCATTGATCCTCACACCAACCCTGGGAGATAGGTGCTATTATTATCCCACTTTACAGAAGAGAAAACTGAGGCAAATGATGGTTAAGTGACTTGTCCAAGATCACAAAGCTAGTAAGTGTCTGAGGTCAAATTTGAAACCAGGTGTCCCTGGCTCCAGGTCTGGATCTCTATGTTGCTGCTCCATTCTGTACTGGCATCAATCCATTTATGACTACTCTTTGGGCCTTGTTATTAAACCACCTGCCACTAATGTGGAGTTCACATCTCTCCACCCTCTCCCCAAGTACATGAGCTTTTGTCTGTGTTGGCATTCAGGTACTAGATCCAGGGCATTGTCCTGATCTCAGGGAACTTCTCCAAGCAGGTCTAGCCTGACCTCTTCTTAGACAGAGGATCACATAGGGTAGGACCCTGAGGAGATTTCTGTTACATTGTGTTAGGAATTCTTCCTGGACCCTCCATTTTGGGGAAGAGTCTAGACCAGCCATCCCAGGAAGAATCCCGTAATTTGGGGCACCTTGATGGCTCCATGGAGAGAACCAGATCTGGAATTGGGAGGATTTGGGTTCAAATCTGGATTCAGACACTTCCTAGCTATTAACCCTGGGCAAGTCACTTAACTCCAATTGCCTAGTCCAGTGATGGGCAAAATATGGCCCGTGGACCAGCTGCGGCCCCCTGAAATGTTCTTTCTGGCATGGCGCAACATTATTCCTAATCTGACAAATACAAGGAGTAGGATACAATACAATGAAACTTGGAAAGAGTTGCCTTAGAAACAGACTGACAGATGAGCATTTCCTTTCCTTTGTTCCCCTCTTTAAAAAGTTTGCCCATCACTGGCCCTAGTCCTTACCTCTTTTATAACTGAAACTAAGAGGGGGCAGCTGGGTAGCTCAGTGGATTGTGAGCCAGGCCTAGAGATGGGTTCAAATCTAACCTCAGACACTTTCCAGCTATGTGACTCTGGGCAAGTCACTTGACCCCCACTGCCTACCCTTACCATTCTTCTGCCTTGGAGCCAATACGCAGTATTGACTCCAAGACCGAAGGTAAGGGTTTAAAAAAAAAAAATTGAAACTAAGACAGAAGGTATTTGGTTTTTTTTTGTTTTTTTTTTTTTTTTACAGAATCTCATGATTCTTTGGAAGTAGCCACCACATCCTCAGGAAGGTGTGCCTCCTGCTCCCCCTCCTTCCTTTCAGCTCCCATTTATATGTTGTATTCCTCCATTAGAATGTAAGCTCCTTGAGGGCAGGGAATGTCTTTCTTTTTGCTCATATTTTTATCTCCGTGCCTAGCATAGTGACTAGAACATAATAACTGTTTAATACATGCTTGTTGCCTTGACTTATTGACTTGGGGGATTGATAAAGGAAAGAAGGGAAAGAAGTGTATATGGAAGGCTATGAAAGACACAAAGGCAGGTGTCTGTGGGTGCAAGATAAAAATGAGAAGGAACAGGGAGCACAAGGCTGGCTGCTGTTGGATATTTCCTGATTGATCTGGGAGGAAGAGGAATGAGATTCCAGAGTGATATAGTAGTGTATTGGAGGAGGGAATGTGGAGGGAAAGCAGTTTTAGTGGATGTATGTTTGGCATTGATTAGAAAGGGAGAATCAAAAAATGTTAGTAGAGTATATCAATTGTGTCCCTAGGGGGGCAGATAGGTGGCTCAGTGGCTAGAGAGCCAGGCCTGGGAATTAGGAGGACCTGGGTTCAAATCTGATCTCAAACATTTTGTGTTTGTGTGACCTTGGGCAAGTTACTTCACCCTGTTGGTCTCAGTTTCCTCATCTTTAAAATGAGGTGGAGAAGGAAATGGCAAACCATTCTAGTATCTTTGCCAAGAAAATTCCAAAGAGAGTCAAGAAGAGTCAAACAAGCCTTAAATGACTAAATGACAAACTAAATCACAGAGGAAGTACTAACCTGCCTTGGTAGATGAAGTTTCCTCTTCTGGGAATGCTCTAACCCAGTGGTTTCCAAACTTTTTTGGCCTGCCTCCCCCTTTCCAGAAAAAATATTACTTAGCGCCCTGGAAATTAATTTTTTTTTTAATTTTAATAGCAATTAATAGGAAAGATAAATGTACCTGTGGCCATCACCGCCTCCCTGGATCACTGAAGCACCCACCAGGGGGCGGTGGCGCCCACTTTGGGAATCACTGCAGAGTCTACACCAAAGAAATCACAGGTACAGTCCCTATATCTAAGGTCTTCTGCTCAGAGGGCTTCATTCTTCTCAGTGGAAAGGTAGGGAACTCTAGGGGCCAAATGTTGCATGAATTATCAGCAAGAAACTGATTTCTTTAAATTTTATTAGCTGGGTTTGCTTCATTTCATGACAGGATATATAAGGAAATGCCTGGGATGCTCATGTGTGTGTATACATACATACATATACACAAACAATATTATATAGGATATATTAATGTATTACATCTAACATGTAGACACTCATATAGACATATGTATATGTTTATACACACATATATCATGTATGTGAATGAATAGTAGGAGGAATTGACCAATAAGCACATGATGATGTGGAAAGGAACAGTCAGACTCTCCACTTGAAAGAATATGTAGGTATTATATAACTGTTTCCTGTCAGCTCACTGTGTGATGAAGAAAAGGCATTTTGGTCAGCTGCTAAACTGGGACAGAATGCATACAAAAGGTCCCAATAGAGAAACTTGGGGGTTTTTTTCTTTCCTGTTGTTTTGGAGGTATACAAATGACTGTCTGAGCCCCAGAAGGCCAGTAGAGTGGTGCCTTAACCTCCCAAACCCACTCCCCATCAGGCCAGCCTGTGAGGGCACAGCCTCCTAAGCAATTCTCTATCTGGGAGAGAGCTGTCTCCCGTTTGTGTTTTATTTTTTTCCTTCCCTCTCTCCCTCCCTCCTTTCTTACCTTCTTTTCTTCCTTCCCTCCTTTTTTACCTACTTTCCTTCCTTCCCTTCTTCCCTTCTTTCCTTCCTTCCCTCCTTTCTTACCTTCTTTCCTTCCTTCCCTCCCTCCCTC